>NC_060188.1:12429879-12729879 GCF_021184085.1 Oncorhynchus gorbuscha | reverse complement strand
GCTGTAACAATTACTTGTAGACATATTTTTGTTGATTTAAAAGATCATGCACTTGCGATAGCAAAACACTGTCCTCTCCATTACTCCCACCTTCTTTAGCTTTGGGCAGCATGATGGTAGCGTTACACATTCTGGTAACATAAAGTGTTCTGTTCTGTTGCAATTTTATAGTCTATGACATTTCAAATTTACATATGATCATTTTTCACAAAGTTGTTTGGATGTAGTGAACTCGTTTTTCAAAGTAACTTTAGTTCAGTAAACTATATTTGTCTTAAGGGGAGCTTTAATGTAGCTTAACTTCTTCCAGTGTGAAGTAATTGGTAGGTTGGTAAACTATTTTCAGAGTAGCTTCCCCAACACTGCTAAAAAGTTGTGACTAAACCTGGAATGTCAACACTGGAAACAAATGAAAGCTGGAAAAAGAGTGGGAAAGAGAGGCATAAGACAAGTCCAGACTGGTTGTGAGGTACATCCCTCTCTCTCCTGTTCTTCCCAGCCCCACCCTACACCTCACAGTCCACTACAAAACCCTTTACATCACACCAGCTACATAACAGACCAACGCCTGAATTAAGCGAGTAGAATTTCCTTTTTAAAGAGAAGAAAAACCCTTGACAAAGAACTTTACTTTTCAAATTTCCAATCAAGACAAGAGGACACCTAAGGTATTAGTTAAACTTTTCAACTTGTATCTCTGATTTTGTGCTATTTCAAATATGAAACATACCAGCTCCATAGTGCATTATAAGTGCTTTTTAATTTGTTATAACTCTTAGTGGAGTAACCAATCCAATCAAGTTTAAATAAATGAATATTGATGGTATGTTTAGGGAGCAGACACATGCATGTAACATCCTTATACTTTCATGAATGTTACTTCATTTAAACAGACTAAGGTATGTATGATTCAGGCCATATGCAAAGTACAAACAAATACACTTTTTTTTTGCTCTCTATCGATTAAAAGATAATACGTTCTGAGGAACATTTCCACCCAAACTTTTACTTTTGACATGAATCTATTGTGAAACACTCTATGGTTAATCCAAAATACGCTACTTTTTTCAATATTACATTTACATTTAAGTCATTTAGCAGACGCTCTTATCCAGAGCGACTTAATATGGTATAAGAAAGGTATTCATACTCTATTCCATTGATGAATCAAACATAACGCCATCATGTTATGCTCAGGATTCAGTGATTCACTAGGATCTATAAGTAGCAACAATTACTATTAGTCATTTTGTTCTTACCACTCACCCCCATCCTCTCGACCTCCTCCTCTTCCTCTTACCCTCACCTCTATGGGTCCTTGTGAGAAGAGAAGACACGTGTATGTTTTTGTTTTACTAGTCTGCCTGGTCTTGTCCAGTTGAATATTTAAAAGAAGGGTCCAAGTAAGCACTATTGCATGTTTTCTTAATTCAATGAGAGTAGCTGTTATGCAGGTGAATGAGGACCCAAAAGCGACTTGGCGAAAACAGAGTCTTTATTCCAGTAAAGGAAATAGGCAATACCCCTGGACAATCAGAGCAGAAAACAAAACATAAAAAACTTAATTCCACTCGTAGTGACGAGGACAGACTGGAGACTCGACCATTAACTGTAGGTTGCCTCGGGAAGGCACCGACCGTAGCAGACTCAGACACCTGCTCACACGCAGCATCTGAGGGAAACAAGACACGACAGGGCGAGACAAAGACACAGCACGGCGAACAATATACAAGGATCCGACAGGACAGAAACGGAAAACAAGGGGAGAAATAGGGACTCTAATCAGAGGGCAAGATACGGAACAGGTGTGAAAAGACTAGATGATTGAGTAGGGGAATAGGAACAGCTGGGAGCAGGAACGGAACGATAGAGAGAAGAGAGAGAGGGAGGGAGAGAGAAAAAAGGGAACGAACCTAATAAGACCAGCAGGGGGAAAACGAACAGAAGGGAAAGCAAAATGACAAGACAATATAAGACAAAACATGACAGTAGAATACCATCAAGGGGTGGCAGGTAACCTAGTGGTTAGAGTGTTGGGCTAGTCACCGAAAGGTTTCTCGATCGAACTACCGAGCTGACAAGGTAAAAATCTGTCATTTTGCCCCTGAACAAGGCAGTTGTTCCAAGGCCGTCAATGTGACAAAAGCATTTGTTCTAAACTGACATGCCTAGTTAAATAAATAAAACAATTGCTTAGATGGAATAAATAATATGATCCAGTGGAGAAAATAAAGGTGTGACATTTTACAAGGCTACTGACTGTTGGGGTGGAAGAAAAGCTCTTTTGGCTTCATTTAGTAAAGTTGTACTCAGCTAAAGGTGTGACATTTTGCAAGGCTACTGACTGTTGGGGTGGACGAAAAGCTCTTTTGGCTTGATTTAGTAAAGTTGTACTCAGCTAAAGGTGTGACATTTGCTGGACTTTTTCGCAGGGCTAGGTGAGATTGAGTGGATCCAGGTGAGGAGAGGTTGAAGTCTCAGTGAGACTAGGAGTGGCAGCATGCCTCTGAGCTGCAGCAGCAGGCCGAGGTAGACCGGGCCTGTCACAACACGACTTAGTCCCAGGGCTGTGCTTTCTGAGACATTGTTTTTAAATGCACCTCTGAGCTACACAATCCTGACTTGTACAGGCCTGTCATAGGGAATGAGTCCGTGTGTGTAAGTACGTGTGTGTAGGTGTTTGTGGGGTACTCTGCTGTGTGATGATCACAGAAATGACCATGTAATTCTATATCTATGTTTAAAGAAACCACATTCCTTTAATACCAGAATGGGAACTGTTTTGTACCCCCCCCCCCCCCCTCTCTCTCTTCCAGGATGGGATCTGCTGGGGTACAGATTGTATGTGTGGCCCTTGGGATCCTGGGCCTGATCGGGGGCATTGTGTGCTGTGCCATCCCTAGGTGGAAAGTGTCATCATTTACAGGACAGAACATCGTAACGGCACAGGTACTGAGCAGATCAAGTGTTTTATTAGCCCTATGTGGTTTACATTTTGAACTTCTAAATACTTTCTAACATTATATCGACTCTTATGACTCTAATAACTCGGAAAACGTAGAATGAATGCAATGTGCTGAAGTCAAATAAGCTGTAATGAATGAATGGTGTATTACTGTAACTATTTGTCTCTGTGTGTAGGAAACTGAAGAGGGCCTGTGGATGACCTGTGTGGTGCAGAGTACTGGCCAGCAGCAGTGTAAGAGCTATGAGTCCCTGCTGGTCCTGCCATCTAACCTGCAGGCGGCCCGCGCCATGACCATCATCAGCTGCATGGTCACCTCCCTGGCCATCCTCATCTTGTTCGCCGGCGCCGACTTCACCACCTGCGTGGAGAATGAGGACATCAAGCCCAAGATCAGCCTTGTGGCTGGGATCGCTCTGTTGGTGTCTGGCCTCCTCCTCATCATCCCTGTCAGCTGGTCCGCCCACAACGTCATCAGCAACTTCTACAACCCCCTTGTGGCCCAGAAGATGGAGCTGGGAACCTGTATCTTTATTGGCTGGGCTGCTGGGGTGCTGCTGATTCTGGCTGGAGGCCTGCTCATGTGCTTCAGCAGAGCCAAATCTGGCAGCTCGGGAGGAACCGCCAAGTACTACGGCAACAGCGCTTCAGCCCCCGCAGCAAACAAGAACTACGTCTAGTGCATGTATTACACCTCTGTATGTTTGTATGTGTGTAGAGAGATAGTATGATGTACTACACCTCTGTATGTTTCTATGTGTGTAGAGAGATAGTTTGATGGAAAGGAAATGGGTCAGACAGAATGGAAACAAGAAAGGGGAGGGGTTTAATCTTGAGGATAAAGAAGGGACATTATGAGCAGAAATAATGGTTGTAAATATTGAATATTTCAAAATAGTAAGACTGGTTTAGTTGTAGTTAATCCAAGGGTCCAATATGGTGGTTCAATTTAAAATACAAATATATGTTTCTTTTTTGGGGGGGACTAACTCAATATACAATAATATACTACAAATCGAAACTGTGTAGGGATGATGATGTACCTACATTCATACAGTTTCTTAACTGTGTCCAACTCACTAAGAATCACCTACATGAAGGTTAGACAGTCAAGGAGCACCGGAAATTCCAAAACGATGGATAGAGGAAATTATTTTACAAATTGTGACTGCGAGGAAATATAACCAATTTTCCGTGTGGACCTCGTTGAAGACCAAATGCAGCCCCCGGGGCAGAAGGAGTTTGACACCCTTGTTGTAATGTGTTATCTCGTTGAGGTTTTTAATAATGGGTGACATGCTCCTGTAATGCCATGAATGAACAACAGAGAGCAAGGTGAGGGACTCAGTGGTCATGCATCTCCAAATACAGGTATAGTTAAATGACTGTATATATCATTTACATCCATGAGATCAAAACTATTTTTCTTATGTAAATCAGCTTGTCTTTTACTTTTGTGTATCAAATACGTATCAAATATGTTTTTATTTTATTCTGTTGCATTAGAAATGATTGTCATCTCCTTCAGGTGTGCCATCCTTTGGATGGCGTATGGAAATGTTAACAAAACCAAAACAAGTTTAAATAGTTTGGATAATATTAAGGACTTTTATTTCCAACTATGTAAGAGCATATATTAAAAACAAGTCTCTATAAATGGGAAAACTGACACCAACAAAACAAATTCAAGCTTCCAGACCCAAAAATATTTGGCTGCTGATATTGATGGATCCTGTCTCCAACTCTCCCTTTAAACATCTTTCCTTCAAACATCCCCAACTATTTATAACTATTTTACTTTCATCTCCTCTTTATCTTCTCCTCTTTACACCTCCTTCTCTCTCTCCATCAGCTCCATCTCGAACCCAATGGCTCTGTTTCAATTATTGCTCTCCAGTTTGCTCACGCGCTTGGTCAGCTCCTCTACTGTTTCCTTCAGAGCCTTCACCTCCTTCTGCAAGGCATGTACCTCCTGAGAGTGAGAGAGAGAGAGAGAGAGAGAGAGAGAGAGAGAGAGAGAGAGAGAGAGAGAGAGAGAGAGAGAGAGAGAGAGAGAGAGAGAGAGAGAGAGAGAGAGAGAGAGATGGATAGAGACAAAAGAGAGAGAGAGAGAGAAGGAGAGGGGAGATTCCTGGTGAAATGTGCAAAAGAGGAAGCCCTATCTAAAATACAGTATCTATTCACAGATATATCAGAGCATGTAGGTAGATGCAGCCATGTCCTTACCCCAGTGTTACCGTGCTTATGCCCCATGGCTGCTGATGTGGTCTTCAGAAGACTTTTGTGAACTTTGAACTCTTTGGATTTGGTGGTTGTCGCAAAACCGTCCTTCAAGGAGATCAGGATAGGTTGGCCCTCTTTGCCTTCAAACCACTCATTGGCCTCCACAGACGGCTCTGGACCCATGGTGTCTGGGTACAAATCCTCCTGAAACAGGTCAGACTGAAGAGCGAGAGAGAGAAAGTGAGATATTTAAGAATCACATGCTTTGAGTTATAGTCATTTTTTAAAAGTGTATTTACCTTGCGGGGCACCGTCATAACAATGGGCTCGCACTTCCTCTCATGGAGCTTGTAAAACCTGGTGGAGGACGAATAAAACAATATACATTCCCCTTTTACAAACAGCGCTTGTGTGTATGTGTGTGTATACTGGTGAGTGAAAATGTCCATGACTCTGTGTGGTTACCTGGCGATTTCACACTTGTTGACCTCCAGGCCCCTCTTGGGCATGTAGCCCATGCCCTTCTGACTCTCCTTACTGCTGTACATGGACAGGTAGTGAACATAGGGAGCCTCATCCGTCACCTCAAAGTACCGGATACTGCTGTCACCCTGATGCACGAAAATTAATGGTTAGTAAACCATAGTGTGTGTGTGTGTCAAAGGAGGTTGGTGGCATCTTATTTGGGGAGAAAGGGCTCACGTAATGCCTGGAGCGGAATAGGTGCAATGGTATCGAATATATAAAACACAAGGTTTCAATGTGTTTGATGCCATTCCATTTGCTTCGTTCTGGCCATTATTTTGAGCTGTTCTCAAAAAACATTTGAGCCTCCTGGGTGTGTGTGTGTGTTTTTAACTCTAACCTTGCCACAGAGGTAGACGACACCAGTGTCAGGGTCAAAGAAGGGCAATAGGACACCACTGCTGGTGTCCAACTCCTGCAGGGTGAGTGGCTCCCCAAAGCTCTTCTGTCAAACACATACCGGTCATGTCGGGTCTTAAGACACTATTCATAAGGCTTTATAAGAAGTTCATAATTGTCTCATAACACTCACCGGGTCCCAAAGTGCCACCTGTCTCTCACTCATGCGACTGAAGCCGGTGCTCAGGATCTTCCCATCGGACACAAACACAGCCTTGACAGGCCTGGAGCCTTCGTGTGTCTTCTCCTTCTCCTGAGAGAGACAGAGAGGCAGAGAGAGAGAGAGAGAGATGCAGACTCAGGGAAAGACAGACACCCAACAAAGGAGGTTCATCTATCAAAGACGCGTGAAGGGAACTATATGAACTCATCCCTGACTGTGATTCTATTGAGATCTATGACATTAAACCTGGTAGCTAGGTGCATATGACTGTCCAGGGTTAGAGTGGCTGGTTCTCCTGTGGTATTGATGGGGGCAGGGAGGGGGGCACTCACGGCGATGACTGTGCCCTTGCGGGGGTCCAACACACGTATGGTCTTGTCCTTACAGGAGGTGAGGATCTGGGAGCCGTCCCTGTTCCAGCAGGCACTGTAGATGAGGTCAGGGTGGACCGAGTCGATCCTCACCATGGCCTCTCCACACGCCACGTTCCACAGGATCACCACGTTGTCACAGCCTGGAAGCCAGGGGAGAGAGAGACGGAGGAACAGGCAGTTAGGCCATGCAGTGCTACTCCACTTATGTTAACAGTTGAAGAGGCACTTGTATTCTGAGACGATGCATCATAGCAGTGCTATACCTGCGCTCATGAGCACATTGTGGGCAGTGGGGTGCCAACTGAGGATGCCCACGCGTTTGGAGTGCCCCTCCAGCTTCACCACGGGGTCGTTCAAGGGCGTGACCAGGCCACCCTCCGGGATCTCCCAAATCTGAACGATGGAGAGGTAGAGGAAGAGGAGGGTATGTCATTACACTGAGTTAACACAGTACAAAGATACAGAATACTGATGAACTGGATCACACAGGGACATATGTCCTAAAGTGTGTCCATAATATAATTCTACTTAACAAGCTCAACACTATGGCAAGTGAAAAGTTGTGACCTCTACTTACCATGACACTGCAGTCCTCTGAACCACTGGCGATGATGTTGTCGTTGTGGGGACAGAACTCAATATCCAGCACTGGGCCCGTGTGTCCACAGACTGTGGGCTGGGACATGTCAATACGACCCGTCTACAGGGAGACACAAAGGAAAAAGATGGGTTACTATGACACAAATAAACACACACACACACACAAGCTGATGGCTCAAACAGGAGATAAATACTACAGTATGCAGTAAGAACACATGGAGATGTAGAGTGTTGCTACCACTGTGGTCTTGGCAACAGAAAGACCTAGAGAGGGTTCAGAGGAGAGGAACTCAGTCAGCTGATGACAATTGTATAGCTATGCCTCAAATCAGCCTTAGAGAGCAGAGAACTATACGGGGAGAGCACTAGCAGTCTGCAGGGTTCCCATGGCCCTGGAGGAACACACACAGGATCTGGACTGTTGGCCCTGGTGGAACACACACAGGATCTGGACTGTTGGCCCTGGTGGAACACAAACAGGATCTGGACTGTTGGCCCTGGTGGAACACACACAGGATCTGGACTGTTGGCCCTGGTGGAACACACACAGGATCTGGACTGTTGGCCCTGGTGGAACACACACAGGATCTGGACTGTTGGCCCTGGTGGAACACAAACAGGTTCTGGACTGTTGGCCCTGGTGGAACACACACAGGATCTGGACTGTTGGCCCTGGTGGAACACACACAGGATCTGGACTGTTGGCCCTGGTGGAACACACACAGGATCTGGACTGTTGGCCCTGGTGGAACACACACGGGATCTGGACTGTTGGCCCTGGTGGAACACACACAGGATCTGGACTGTTGGCCCTGGTGGAACACAAACAGGTTCTGGACTGTTGGCCCTGGTGGAACACAAACGGGTTCTGGACTGTTGGCCCTGGTGGAACACACACAGGATCTGGACTGTTGGCCCTGGTGGAACGCACACAGGATCTGGACTGTTGGCACTGGTGGAACACACACAGGATCTGGACTGTTGGCCCTGGTGGAACACACACAGGATCTGGACTGTTGGCCCTAGTGGAACACAAACAGGATCTGGACTGTTGGCCCTGGTGGAACACACACAGGATCTGGACTGTTGGCCCTGGTGGAACACACACAGGATCTGGACTGTTGGCCCTGGTGGAACACACACAGGATCTGGACTGTTGGCCCTAGTGGAACACACACAGGATCTGGACTGTTGGCCCTGGTGGAACACAAACAGGTTCTGGACTGTTGGCCCTGGTGGAACACACACAGGATCTGGACTGTTGGCCCTGGTGGAACACACACAGGATCTGGACTGTTGGCCCTAGTGGAACACACACAGGATCTGGACTGTTGGTCCTCTATGTCACGTTGGCCCTCGCCCATCATTCACAGTACCAAAACAAAACCATCTACATTCAATAATGTACTAAGGATGTGTACATCCATGTGTACAGTACATGCCTTATTTTGAATATGAAGTGGCATAATGGTTTTTTTCATACTTTATTCAAATGTTTCTCCTAATGTTCCTGCCTTCATTGTAGATGAACAATCAGCTGCCATCCTAAAACCTCTTAGTCACCGTCTCAATAATAGTGATCACATACGGGTTATATGGCTGTAGTAATAACTACAGAGTAGTTAATTGACATAAAAATGTACTTCTCCAACATATAAATCAAGGTAGACTCAGCGATATGACGTAGATGCAGAAAGTAAACAGCATAGTGGGTCAATTTCCACAACAACTAAGAGCGTTGAAGCACAATGCTCAACTTCTCAGCGTTTTTGGTTCCGTGGCTCCCACACTGTAAGAGCGTGAAGCGAACCGGTGCACATGAGCAGATACTTTGTGTGACTGTGTGATGTCGTGCATCTCGCTCATCTCAATATCTGCAGTCATTTCGCTGTCTACCTTTAAATCAAATTATTGTTCACTTGGGAACAATGGCTTCCTTTGACCAAATCATTAGGCCTTAAATGCACTGAGAGTTTTGGTTGAGAGGGCTACTATTCATCCCTGTTACAGGGAAGTCCAAACAGTGATGCAATGGTGTCTAACCATGACGTTGAGACAGTCTATATCTTTGGGTAAAAATACATCTGTTATATCTAGGTATCTGTTCTATATATGAATATGCATACAGTTAATGTCAAGTCTTTCAATTACACCTTTATGCTTCAATATCACATAACGCATTCAAAATCAATCTAGATATTGACTACTATAAGACCATTACATACAGTATATATACAAAAGTATGTGGACACCCCTTCAAATGAATGCATTTGGCTATTTCAGCCCCACCCGTTGCTGACAGGTGTATAAAATCGAGCACACAGCCATGCAAACTCCATTAACAACCTGGCAATAGAATGGCTTTACTGAAGAGCTCAGTGACTTTCAATGTGCCACTGTCATAGGATGACACCTTTCCAACAAATCAGTTTGTCACATTTCTGCCCTGCTAGAGCTCCCCCGGTCAACTGTATGTGCTCTTATTGTGAAGTGGAAACGTCTAGGAGAAGTGGTAGGCCACACAAGCTCACAGAACGGGACTGCCGAGTGCTGAAGCATGTAGCATGTAAATATCGTCTGTCCTCGGTTGCAACACTCACTACCGAGTTCCAAACTGCCACCTGAAGCAATGTCAGAACAAGAACTGTTCTTCGGGAGCTTCATGAAATGGGTCTTCATGGCCGAGCAGCTGCTCATCACCATGCACAATGCCAAGCATCTCCTGGAGTGGTGTAAAGCTCGCTGCAATTGGACTCCAGAGCAGTGGAAATGTGTTTTCTGGAATGATTAATCACACTTCACCATCTGGCAGTCCGATGGACGAATCTGGGTTTGGTGGATGCCAGGAGAATGCTACCTGCCCCAATGCATACTGTCAACTGTAAAGTTTGGTGGAGGAGAAATAATGGTATGGGGCTGTTTTTCATGGTTCGGGCTAGGCACCTTAGTTCCAGTGAAGGGAAATATTAATGCTACAGCATACAATGACATTCTAGATGATTCTGTGCTTCCAACTTTGTGGCAACAGTTTGGGGACAGCCCTTTCCTGTTTCAGCACGACAATGTCCCCGAGCACAAAGCGATGTCCATACAGAAATGGTTTGTCAAGATCGGTGTGGAAGAATTTAACTGGCCTGCACAGAGCCCTGACCTCAACCCCATTGAACACCTTTGGGATGAATTGGAATGCCGACAGGGTGCCAGGCCTAATCGTCCAACATCAGTGCCCAACCTCACTAATGCTCTTGTGGCTGAATGGAAGCAAGTCCCTGCAGCAATGTTCCAACATCGAGTGGACAGCCTTCCCAGAAGAGTGGAGGCTGTTATAGCAGCAAAGGGGGGACCAACTTCATACTAATTCCTATGATTTTGGAATGAAATGTTCGACAAGCAGGTGTCAACATACTTTTGGTCATGTAGTGTATGTGTTTGTTGCTGATATTGCAGCACATTCGTCCCATGCTGATATTGTACCTGCATCCCACATATGCTTCTGTTTTTCAATGTCAAACCCACCACTGGTATGCATGACCAAAGAGCTATATTTTCATGTTATCTGACCATAGCACCAGTTCCAATCCATGTGCCAATGCTATTGATCAAACTCCAGGCGGTGCTATAGTCAGATGGCACGAAAATATAACTCTAGCTCAGTAAATAGCTCAGTATGTATATATTTTATACAGTCTTTTTTTCTCATCTTTATCAAGTGTGCTAATAATTTTGGACCTGCCTGTATATGCAGCTGCACTATACTGCGCCCTAGCCACATCCTGTCAAGACTGTGTTGCACTGAACCGCTCCAAATATGGTGAAAAACTAGCAACAACACAGAGAGAGCCAGTGACGTGTAGAACCGAAACTCTGCCACAAACTTCCTTATTCAGCACAATGTGTGATGCCTCCTTGCAATATTCTAAATTAAAATGAACACTGTACAAACGACACGCTAATGAGCATTTTCATCAAAATTGTAGCGTAGTTGGGAAAATCTGGGCATGAATGAAAGTGACATTTTGAAAACTTAAGGCATTCACTTTGACCTCTGTCTCTCTGCTCAGGCCCACCTTGTTCAGAGGCAGCACTAGGAAGGCCCCTCCTCCGCTGGCATCAACAATCATGGCCACGAACTTGGGGTTGACAGAGCAGAAGTTGCTGTCCCAGGTCATCTGGGAGATGCGGATGTCATCGTAGCACTGGTCAGCCTTCACCCCCTGGCCGAAGACATGACGGAACTTACTGGCCCTGACTACCTTCCTGGACATGGTGACCTGATAGGGGAGAGAGATGAGGATGGGGAGAGGAGAGAGGGGGTTGGGGGGGTGGGTTAGTGTGAGAATTAACAAGAGATATAAGAAGAAAAGGGAAGAGGGCAGAGTGTTTAATGCACAGCAGTAGACTAATCAAGTGGTTATTGTATTTACAGTTTTTCTCAGTCGCTTTGGTGCATTTCTTAGATCAAAAGTACAATTCTTGAAACTACTTGTACAAATTCCAAATCATCTAGTCACTTGTGCACATCATTAAAGCAATTTCTTATTCCTTCTGAGCAAATTGCCATTGATAATGTACAAGTGTCAGCTTTTTTACACATTATAAATTGCTCATGTCATGTTGATCAAAATATAGTAGATGGTTCTCTGTTGAATAGTCTTACCCCTCAAAACATCTAGGCATTAGTTCCTTGCATAAGCCATTACATGCAAAATTGTTGAACTATTTGTCATAAACTGTCAAGCATAGTTTTACACATTTCTATTTGACCTTTTGTACAAAAACGTGAATTGATGAATCGTGCAGGTGAAATTGACCCTCACTCATGAAGGAATGTAAAGTGTTAGTTCAACCAACAATCAACCAGTTGTCTAAATTTCTCAAAGGTGCATCTCATGAAGAATCAATTGGCAAGCATATATAGACAGACCAAAAACACAGAGTTGCAATTTTCCAATAATGGATGGACCAGGAAATGAACAGGGTCAACAGCCAAGAGGAGGAGGAAGAAGAGGAGCAAGGATGCATGGTGGAAGGCAAAACAGAGGAAGAGGCAGAAGAGGACATAGGCTCCACCCGGCACAGCCAGAAGAGGACTGGCCAACCCACATAGCCTGGTTCCTCTCCACCCGGCACAGCCAGAAGAGGACTGGCCACCCCACATAGCCTGGTTCCTCTCTAGGTTTCTAATCTCCACCCGGCACAGCCAGAAGAGGACTGGCCACCCCACATAGCCTGGTTCCTCTCTAGGTTTCTAATCTCCACCCGGCACAGCCAGAAGAGGACTGGCCACCCCACATAGCCTGGTTCCTCTCTAGGTTTCTAATCTCCACCCGGCACAGCCAGAAGAGGACTGGCCACCCCTCATAGCCTGGTTCCTCTCTAGGTTTCTTCCTAGGTTTTGGCCTTTCTAGGGAGTTTTTCCTAGCCACCGTGCTTCTACATCTGCATTGCTTGCTGTTTGGGGTTTTAGGCTGGGTTTCTGTACAGCACTTTGAGATATCAGCTGATGTACGAAGGGCTATATAAATAAACTTGATTTGATTTGATTTAATAATAATAATAATATATGCCATTTAGCAGACGCTTTTATCCAAAGCGATTTAGGCGCATATCTGATGACATAAGGGCCACTATTGTAGACCATGTTGTCAATCATGGCCTTACAATGGCTGAGGCGGGTCGAAGGGTCCAAAAGATTCTTTCCACGTTGCATTGGAAGGGAAAATATCCGGTGTGATGTGGATGAGAATATGTTGGTCGACAGACAGGAACGTCTGGATGTGTAGAGACAGCACAACAGTGCTGCGGGCAAAGTTGTGCCTTAGAGGTGTTTCTTTCTAATTTCGTTTTTTTTCCTTTGTGCCTCTTGGGTTGTCCAGTCTCTTTCAATCAATAACCCACATACAGTAATAAGTAAATAGCACTGTTAAAATTGATATATGCCATAAAAGTGCAGCCTTGTGCATTTTCAATACAGCAGCTGTCATCCAAACTGTAGCCTAAGTTTAAATCAAATCAAATGTATTTATATAGCCCTTTCAGAGAGAGAGAGAGGGAGTGAGAAAGATGTATAGAAGAAAAGCAGTAATCTGTGACATAAATGTAACTGATTTAATTTGCATAAATAATAGACAAATGCAAGTATAAACATTTTACAGGATATGAAGAGCAATGTAGGGATTTGAATACTGTGACCTTAGATGCCACAAAATGTCTTAAGAACATGAGCATCACTGACTCACTCCCTAGTTAGACCACAAGATAAACACATAGTGAGGACACAAACATACAGACACAAAGCTACAGGAAGGAAGGACAATACAGGAAAAGCAGAGAAAAGGGGAAGAAAGAACTTGCACAACTTCTTCCTCCAGTCTGCAACTGTTTCTTTTTCTCTTTATTATCCGAGGTACACTTGTGGCTCTGTGCAATGCTTTAACTCACATCTAGTCATAGGGATGAACCCGCACAGAGAGAGAAAACATGGAGAATTGTAGGAAATATGAGCATATGGGTCTACAGAGGCAAACTGAAAGGCATACTCCACTGCTGTTTGGAAATCATGTGAACCAGGAACCTACAGCAACAGTTAGACCACATCCTACAGAACAAACTATCGTTCTTTCCGTCTCATTCACACACATGCTCTGTTTGTCCCTCTCTGATGCTCCTTTTCACACATTGAACAATTGGCAGATATATATATGATATTATTCTTTTACGAGCTATAACCAAAGAGAATGCAACTGGTTGAAATATTGTCGTCCAATTTAGGGTTTGTAGGGTTTGTAATGCATTACTGTCAGTAGATCGTCCTCATGTTTAATGCATAGGCTACATTTCACAAGTTTCAGATTTATCAATAAGAATATTAGTGCACACAATGACTCAGTCCTGACCTACAGCCCATTCATTTATGCTGTAAAACGACAACTCTAAAAGAGTGAGCAGAGAATTTACCTCCATTTGCAGACCTTACTTCCTCAAATCTGAAGCTGCGCTGACTGAATCCCTTGGCTAAAGACTTAGGCCTCATTGTTCTTGTAGTATTTGTGCATCACAAGACCTCTTTGGTAGACATTCATCTAATGCAATAATCCTTTGCAGAGTGTACCTTAATGTTATAAAGGACCAGGACCGGAGTACATGTCAATAATGGTGTGTGTGTGTGTGTGTGTGTGTGTGTGTGTGTGTGTGTGTGTGTGTGTGTGTGTGTGTGTGGACTACAGCATGATCAAATAAAGTGACAGCAATTATGGACTATCAGTCACATGGTTTGTGATTACTAGAAGGATGCTGAAAGCAGGCCTACCTGTTTTAGTGATGGGGAAATGTTCTGCTCAGTCAGGCTCCCTGCTTGGTTCTGCTGTGCCGCCAGAGATGAGTAGGAGCCGGTAGTCTAGGGTAGATCTCTTTATGTGATGGAGGAAGTGAGAGTTTTAGATGAAGGTGGAAATGGGAGGTGTCACGTTCTGTCTTCTTACTTGCTGGGGTTGAAACATTTAAATGACAGATCTCAAGAAGAGATTAGATGAAGTTGTTGATTTGCAGACCAAAGTGAGCCTAATTAATTAGACTAATCAAATCATCAAGTCTGTATTACTTTGATTTGATTACATTTAAATGAATATATATATATATATATGAAGATAAACATTGTAATGTCACTGGAACAGTCTCCAGAGTGCTCTAAAGCTTTGGGCCTCCCGAGTTGCGCAGCGGTCTAAGGCACTGCATCGCAGTGCTAGAGGCGTCACTACAGACCAGGTTTGATCCCGGGCTGTATCACAACCGGCTGTGATTGGGAGGCCCATAGGGCGTCGCACATTTGGCCAGTGTCGTCTCGGTTAGGGGAAGGTTTGGCCGAGGGGGCTTCACAAGTAGGCTGTCATTGTAAATAAGATTTTGTTCCGAACTGACTTGCCTAGTTAAATAAATAAAGAACAATGAATTATAGGGTTAGGTCATCCCAAGGATCCCACTTAGCATCTACCATACTGTAGTTGCCTACTTGCAGTGGGGACTGTTGACTGTGGGATATAAATATGCGCAAAGAGGGTGCTGCTGTGTACAGGACAACCGCCCACAAAAATCGCAATTTAACCTCTGTGCACAATATATGGATAACAGGATGGAGTCAAACAGAGAATACCATGGCACAGCTAGGCTCTGTTTAAACACACATGTATGGATAACAGGATGGAGTCAAACAGAGAATGCCATGGCACAGCTAGGCTCTGTTTAAACACACATGTATGGATAACAGGATGGAGTCAAACAGAGAATGCCATGGCACAGCTAGGCTCTGTTTAAACACACATGTATGGATAACAGGATGGAGTCAAACAGAGAATGCCATGGCACAGCTAGGCTCTGTTTAAAGACACATGTATGGATAACAGGATGGAGTCAAACAGAGAATGCCATGGCACAGCTAGGCTCTGTTTAAACACACATGTATGGATAACAGGATGGAGTCAAACAGAGAATACCATGGCACAGCTAGACTCTGTTTAAACACACATGTATGGATAACAGGATGGAGTCAAACAGAGAATGCCATGGCACAGCTAGACTCTGTTTAAACACACATGTATGCATCCTTTAACCAGACCCTGCTCCCTCAACCCCCCTGAAAACATCTCCATTAAAACAAGCAAGAGAACAGAACAGGAGAGACCAAAAAGACAGAATGGAAGGCCAGAGACAGGTTTAAAAATATAGACTTCAGTTTATTGCACAATCGTTGCTGGAGACTGAGGAGTGGGAGGGCCTGTCTGTATAATGCAAGACACTACAGATGGACACGTAGAGAAACTAGACACAGGGAGATACAAGATGGCCATAAATTAACAGAAGCGTTGGTGAGAAGAACACAGGTGGGTCGATGAGGCACAGTAGGATGCAACTGGCACCCAGACATGGAGCAGGACAGACAAAACACATTAAAACACAGATTTCACACATGAAGTATGAGATCTTAAAACAGCTCATATATTCAAACATACAGGATTCATAATATACATTCATAACTTGTTTGTGCAACCCTGAACATGCAGGGTTTGGTCACTCCTAGCATGTTAACACTTTTGAGGAGTAAGTATCTCAGTCAGTCACATTGCCTGTGTAAAAGCATCCTGTCTAACTCTGGTATTTGTTTTCCACCAATGGTCTTTTGACTAATCACATCAGGTCTTTTCACATCAGATCTTTTTCAGAGTTGATTGGTCAAAAGATCAATTAGTGAAAATATCACAACTGGACTTCCTCTGCCAGACACAGAACGGTTGGCGGTGAGCCTTTATACGATACAATATGATGCCTGCAATAGACTGCAACGTTACAGAGTTATGTCCACCAGATGGGGCCAAATAAACAGCCAGTCAATTCATTTACAAAAACCAAGAGAGACCGAAGACAAGGACAAACAGAGAAACAGACAGACCCTCAAGAAAGCTCCCTTCATCAAGAGGAAAAGGACATTTCATTATCAGTACAGACAGTATCATAATTAGTACCAACCCTCCACAGAGTAACAATAATAATAAGTATCATCATCATCATCGTATAACAATAGTGGACAGTTAATCCTTTATAAATAGTCAGAAACAGGCTAGCTGGTACCTGTGTACAAAAAAAAACATTACATTTTGTTAGTGTTTCATATATCATGTCATCATTATCATCATAGAATAGCAGAATATACAGACTAAAACAATGACCATTGGCTGGCCTGGTTCCATCTCTGAAAAATGGTACTGTTGGTGGGCCTGGTTCCATCTCTGAAAAATGGTACTGTTGGTGGGCCTGGTTCCATCTCTGAAAAATGGTTTTCAGTTCTATCTCCCACCACTCTTCCCATCTTCCCGTTTCCACAGTCTTACTCTTTTCTCAACCGCTCTTTAAATACATTTCACCTTGTTTTATCAGATCCCACCCCAAGAATTCCTAAATAATCCCTACTTCTACTACTACTGCTGACTCTTGCCTTCCCTCGGACCCTTACCCAGTTCCGGAGTCCCTCACGGTGGCCTCTGTGGTGTGTGGCTCTAAAAGCCATGTTTCAGAGAGGAACCCCCTGGCCTCAACGTAACAGCTATAGGACCCTGAGAAGTGGAAAACCCAGGGTGGTGGAGTCCCTTTGAGTAGAGAACTGACCCTTTTTGTTTTTCTGACAGTTGAGAAACACCACTTGAACACACATCCACTTCAGACAGTGTAAATGTATTTGTATCTGATAATGCATAGATATCCAGTTGTAATCAGAGGTATTCATACATGCCCCCCCCCCTCCTGTATCTTCCCCATCTTTTATCTTTATGAGGTTATATTTAATCGAGCAAAAGCATTCTTAAACCCTGGGTCTCTCAAAAACCCACACGGTTACCCATCTCTACAACAGAACTGAAAATAATCCGTTTTATCTGGGTTCACATATTTGAGTAAATAGGTTGGATGTGGTTGATATTAAATACACAGTAGTACCACCCCTCAGGTCCCTTTTCCCTCAGACACAGAGCATTGTCTGAGGTGACATACAGATTGAATTCCAGGTTCCTACTTCTGCTTTCTTTCCTTTAATTACATGTATAAAAAAAGTATCAGCGTTATATACTGTTTGCACTGTATGTATATATAATCTACATACATACATGTATTTACATGGACTTTAAATAAGTTTCATTACTGGTATTCACTTTGATCCAAAGCCCTTTTGAAAATAAATAAACAGTGCAGTTTATTTGATATAGTTGTATTGCCTCTGTTGTAGTCCCTCATATTCCTGTATTAGTATATACTGTATGTAGTATGTTCCTCTCTTAACACTCCTGTTCCACTGCCCTGACAGCATGTAAAGCTCTCAGCTGGAGTGACTGACACATGACGTGTCATATGTTACAATGCACAAGCATTTGGCTAATACTAAGTTAAAGTCCTCGTATGAGACAATGACTTTCCGTTTGAGAGCTACTAACATGCATTAATAATCAGTTTCATTCAGTGCACTGTAATACAATTTCAGCTTATGACGATACAAGGGGCCATGGCTGTAATGTACTCACCATGACAGGGGTGGTTTCATAAGGGGGCTGAGAAACGGTTTAACACTAGTCAGGGTCAGGTTGCAGTCTGAGGCCTGTGTGGGAGAGGCTGGGACATTCTCCCTCACCCTTGACTCAATGTGAGCAAAGTATGTGCTACAACGGAGGCCCTCGACACATCATTTGGCAACTTGTGAGTGAAGTGGTTATTAGTGTGGGTATGTGTGAGTGTGTGCACTAGGTTACAAAAGTGCAATGTTACATAGAAACATGCAAACTTAACTAGTCGATGGGACGACTAGGTTATAGGTCCCTCAGAACAAAGCAGATTAATAAAACAAACCGCTTGGTCTCAACCTTCCACATACAGTCAATCGTTGAACAAAATCTATAAAACATAAAAGTAATCCAAAAAGTAAACATTGTACTGTTCCTCAGAGCATAAACTCAAATGCCAGTGCAGAAACTAGTAGCAACAATTTTGACTTTAAAACTGAGTAACCAGAAATAGTTTGCTCAGGGTTACTGGTTGTGAAAATGGTGAGAGGGTTAGGGGTTCATTCATGCTTGGTTGCAGTTGTCTAATGAAATACTATACGGCACAGGTCAGCTTGGTACTACAGTATAGTACCTCTCTAAGGGTAACAAAGTGCAAAGAGTCAAACTGGGCTATGTTATGTAGTAATAATGTCCAGCTTTGGCATAGAATGCAGTGCCTCATACCAAATCATTATCTGGCCTCAGACAGTTAAAAGCCTAGAAAGTAGCCTAGCTGTCAGCCATTTCTACCCTCCCAGGGGAACCTACTGGTTTCTAGTAGTCAAATAATAATAGTGCATTCTAATTTAAAAAAAACCTCACCACAAACTGTCTCTCTAATACCGTAGCGTAATAAACATTTGGTATCCGTTTGGTGGCAGAACTTCCCTTTTCAGTCAACAAGATCCATCTTGCAGTCATGTAACTATTGTTCAGGTATTATAAAGAGAGACATCCAGTCTGTTTTAGGCATCTTCATTTAAGACGTTATGTGCCCTTTTCATTGACTACAGTATGTGCCAAACATGATTACAATAAGCAACAACAAAATATATTTTTAAAACTTTATAGTCATGAACTAATTATAATAATCCGGATTCAAAACCAATTCAAATTCCTCAGTTAAATGTGAGGAATTGTCACTTTAAATATAGATATTGATGAATAAATAAAAAGCACTGTCTCACAAGATTAATTGGTTAACCAATAATAAAGAGTGTAACTCAACAATAGCAATTGTAAATGTAAATAATCTGTCATGATTCCCTATTCAAAATGGTTGTATTTTCAATGGCACAAAGCATCCAAGTTCAGTCTAGCATTTAGGCTATGTGGACTGCACTAAAAGGGAGGTAAACTTCAAACAAAATGAGCACTCACAAGCCAAGGAATGAACCCTTTCACCCATACCCAGTTACCCTTCACCCAGTTACCCAGACACTTCACCCAGTTACCCATACCCTTCACCCAGTTACCCATACCCTTCACCCATACCTGACCACAGAGAGACAGACAAAGCCAGAGAGAAGGGAGAAAGACAAACAAACATGGAAGAAATCATGAGAGGGAGAATATCCTCTCTAATACACAGTAACTCAAGTAGTTCCATAGGACTCTGTGACGGGTCTGGGAGTGCTTTGTGCATTACTAGCATGTATGTATGTATGCTACGCTGTGAGTGTGTGTGGTGTGTGTGTTTGTTCTAATGTTTATATGCTATGTGCTGCATAGGTTGCAATAGAATGACATCTGAAAAATACTTCAGAAAGAATGAATGCATCATTGAAGGTCCACTTTGACAAAAGACATAGGTTGAAATGGTAATTAACACATAAGGATAAGTCAACAGCAAATCAACTATTGCTCAAGTGTAACTTCACTTGCATATCATGATTTTTTTGGTAGACATTTCTATGTGTATTTCTGACATAAAATCCTTAATCTCCTTTGTGTGTAATCTTCACAGATCCTCTGCTGTGTGTGTGTTGACCAGTGAGCCAATATTCCCTAATATAAATAGCAACGCATGTATAATGGCAAGGTGGACACAGATACAGTATGAACATTCTTGCACATGTGTCAATCCCTATTATGTAAATCACTTTATCTGGCCTTCCATGCACTTTATCTGGCCTTTCATGAACACCTCCCATCTTCTCTTCCCAAGTATTACCTTTTGAAACAGTCCCCCCCCCAGAGGTCCTAAACCCTGTTCCCCACTGGTCCCCCTCCAGGCAGGGTGGGGCTCAGTCTGAGGGACAGTGGTGGCTGTTGATCCAGAGCAGGTCGTCCAGCACACCCCAGTGCAGGTAGAGGATGGAGCCCACCACCAGCACATGCATGATCTGGTGGCTGTTGCACCAGTAGTCAAAGAGGCCCGGGCGGAAGCGCTCTGGGATGCGCGAGATGTTGATGATCCCGCCCAGTACAGCCAGCGCGTCCATGGTGAGGAAGTGTTGCAGCGAGGTGGGGCTGCCGCCGCCCACACCCACCCAGCGCAGCAGGAAGAAGGAGAAGCGGAACAGGGCCTGCCAGGCAAAGGAGCGCAGGCGCCGCACGCTACTCCGCGCCGTGATGGCCGAGTAGATAGCGTAGCTGGACAGCAGGATGTAGACGAGCAGAGCCACTGTGCGGGTGAATGGGTAGCACAGCAGGGTGCTGTAGACGATGGGCAGCGCTCCTGAGGCAAACACAACACACAAAGTCAGAGGCAGTTAGTCATTGAACTACACCACAAGAAATATTCCCATCCCAGAGAATCATGCACACAAAGCTGCCATCAAGGCAAAGGGTGGCTACTTTGAAGGATCTCAAATAGAAAATATATTTAGATTAGTTTAACACTTTTTTGGTTACTACATGATTCCATATGTGTTATTTCATAGTTTTGATGTCTTCTCTATTATTCTACAATGTAGAAAATAGTAAAAAGAAATGAAAAGCCCTGGAATGAGTAGGTGTGTCCTAACTTTTGACTGGTACTGTATTATATAGATGTCTTTCCTGTCAAAATAAAGGTTTAATAATAATAATAATAATACTTTATTTGGCACTGAATAGGTACTTACTATAGTCATTATTTATGAGATGGGATTTTTATTTTATTTTTGTTAGGTTATGCATGTGCTCTTTATGACAAAGTGTGAAATCAAACTTTTTCCCCCCTACCAAGTTACACATCTTGAAAGGCACCAAATTGCTGGAACGACCCACTGGTTATTGGATACTCAAGATGATTTGCATATATGTAAATTAAAAATGGATAGAAGGAGAGAAGGAGATAAAAAGGTAGAGAGAATGAAAGAAAGAATGAGAGAGAGCTTTTAGTTGCTACCCAGAAGCCCCTCTGCTTACCCAGCGTGTTGATCATACAGATGCCACACATGTCGAGGGTGAGAAGAGTGTGGTAGACAGGCTCTCCTCCCTCGTGGTTCATGAAGAGGTGGTAGAGCACAGAGCCCAGCTGGGGGGACAGGCAGGCCAGGAAGTGGACCACACCCAGCCATGTCACACTGATCTGGGACCAGGGGAAGTTGAGCGGGATGAGGAACAGGAAGCAGAGCAGAGGGATACCTGTCAGGAAGGGGTGAAGGGGATAAACAGGGTTCGGTCAAATAGGCCTAAATCTTGCTGACAACTAGCACCAGGTTTACCAATACAAAACGCTTGCAGTTTGCACTACTGTACTGGATAGTTTATTTTCACCTGTTAATCTATTCCACTGAAATGACAGAAAATGTCAAATGTGTTATGAATTTCCAATCACATTAGCAATACGGCATAGCGCTACTGCATAGACACCTTTTTTCACCTTCCACAAGCTCTTGTTTAGCTTCAGCAACAATTACTGCTGCACTACAGGGCAATCCCACGGTAACAGAATTACACAGAGACTGTATGGCAAGCAAAAAACAACTATGTACAATGACTACTTTGACCAACTTACACACCAGGGTTCTCCCCAGGATATTTTAACAAGGAGGTGCTGCAGAGTACAGCCAAGATTTATGAACACCTGTAACTGCAATTTCCTGCAATCTAGAGCAAACAATGGCCTTATATGATAACAAATGAAGTAATAAAACATGTTTGTTTAAATGGTTTGGTCCTACAGACAGTGAGTCATATGGCAGGCAAACAGGCATCCAGTTACTGTTAGATTGAACGCTAGGATGACATAAGTGACGTTGAACGTGGTACGATTGTCCAGTATCTCAGAAATGGCCGGCCTCCTGGGATTTTTGCGCATGACAGTGTCTAGGGTTTACTGAGAACGGTGCGACCAACAAAAAGCATTCAGCCAGCGTAGCCCTGTGGGCGAAAACAGCCTGTTGATGAGAGAGGTCAAAAGGAGAATGGCAAGAATCATGCAAGCTAACAGGCAGGCCACAAACAGGCAAATAACGGAGCAGTACAACGGCATCTCGGAACGCACAACTCGTCGGTCCTTGTCACGGATGGGCTATTGCAGCAGACGACCACACCGGGTTCCACTCCTATCAGCTAAAAACAATGGGAATGGGAATGTGATCACCAACACTGGACAACTGGTCCTTCTGTAGCTCAGTTGGTAGAGCATGGCGCTTGTAACGCCAGGGTAGTGGGTTCGATTCCCGGGACCACCCATACGTAGAATGTATGCACACATGACTGTAAGTCGCTTTGGATAAAAGCGTCTGCTAAATGGCATATATTATTATTATATATATTATTATATTATATTATTATGTTATTATTATTATATATTATTTTCCTGGTCCGTCTAATCACGGTTGCTGTTATGTCATGCTGATGGCAGAGTCAGGACTTGGCCTAAGCTGCATGAGTCCATGGATCCATCCTTCCAGCTGTCAACGGTACAGGCTGGTGGCGGTGGTGTAATGGTATGGGGAATGTTTTCCTGGCACATGTTAAGTCCCTTGCTACCAATTGAGCCATGTTTGAACACCAACCACACCTTGTAGAATCCATGCCCTGAAGAATTCAGGCTGTTCTGGAAGCAAGAGGGGGGTCTGACCCGGTACTAGATGGGTGTACCTAATAAACTGGCCACTGAGTGTAAGTGCCTTTAGAAAGTATCCATACCCCTTCACTTATTCCACATTTTGTTGTTACAGAGGGAATTATAAATGGATTAAATAGATGTATTTTCTCACCCATCTGCACACAATACCCTATAACGACAAAGCAAAAACATATTTTTTCAAGATTTTTGCAAATGTATTTAAAATGAAATACAGAAATATCTCATTTACATAAGTATTCACACTCTTTTGCTTTGACACTCCAAATTGAGTTCAGGTTCATCCAATTTCCTTGGATCATCCTTCAGATGTCACTATAACCTCCTTGAAGTTCACCTGTTGCCAATTACATTTTTGGGGCATTTTGAAAGGAACACACCTGTCTATATATGTCAGAGCTGCAACTATCCCATGAAGTCCAAGAAACTAGTACATCTCCAAGATTGTGATGAGGCATATATCTGGGGAGGGTATAAAACAACTTGTAGAGTGTTCAAAGTTTCCAAGAGCACAGTGGTCTCCATCATTGGGAAATGTAAAAAAGGTGGAACTAAACAAGACTCTGCATAGAGTTGGCCTTCTGACCAAATGGAGCAACCGGGCAAGAAGGACCTTGGTCAGGGAGGTGACCAAGAACCCACTGAACACTGACAGAACTACAGAGTTCCTTGGCTGAGATGGGAAAACCTGCCAGAAGGACAACAGTCTCTACAGCCTTTTAAGGGAAAGTGTTCAGACAGATGCCACTTCTGAGAAAAAGCCACGACAGCATGCCTGGAGTTAGCAAAAATGCAGGTGAAAGACTGATAGCATCAGGCGAAATATTCTGTCGTCTGATGAGACAAATTGTACTATTTGGCCTGAATGCAAAGCGCTATGTCTGCAGAAAACCAGGCACAGAACATCAACCGTCTAACACCATCCCTACTGTGCAGCATGGTGCTGGCAGCATGATACTAAGGACATGCTTTTCAATTGCAGGGATTGGGAGACTGATAGAGGGAACAATGAATGGAGTCAAATACAGGCAAATCAGAGTGCAAATGACCTTAGACTGGGGAGAAGATTTACATTCCAACAGGACAATGACCTCAAACATACAGCCAAAGCAACGCTGGAATCCTTTCCAGCGTTGGAATGCTGTTCACCACCACTGCCCATCTAACTTCACAGAACTTGAGAAAAAACCCAAATTCAGATGTGCAGAGCTGATACAGACATACCCCAGACGACTCAAAACTGTAATCACCACCAAAGGTGCTTCTGCAAAGTACTGACTCATGGGTGTGAACACTTATTTAAACAAGATATTTCTGCATTTAATTTTCAATACATTTGCAAAAAACATTAAAACGTGTTTTCACTTAGTCATTATGGGGTATTGTGTGTAGATGGATGAGAGATTATTTTTTTTAAATCAATTTTGAACTCAGTGTGTAACAACAAAAAAGAGGTATGTCCGGGGGTGTGAATACTTTCTGAAGGCACTGGGTTTCTTTTCTCTTACGTTCTTTGGGAGATCCCTGCACAGTAAATACAATTAAAACATTTACTGGAAAACAGTGCAGATGCAAAGATCACAGTTCTTTCCTGTGAAAAATCACAGCGTAATTCCGTTACCATGGAATTACCCTTAAACTACAGAGATGTGTAGTAGGTTGCTTCACTTAGGCTATTGGGATGTGCTTGGAGGGCAAAATCAGGTCCTTGAAATTTGATACACACATATCACTCTCCTCCACATCCTGCCTTCTTCCCGTCTTTCGCTCACTCTGCTTTTCCGAATGTAAAATCATTTGTCCTGGCCAGGTGATACAGCCAATGCAATCCAACACCAGAGGAGGCTGGTGGGAGTAGCTATAGGAGGACAGGCTCATTGTATTGGCTGGAATGGTATAAATGGAATGGAGTCAAACATGTGATTTCCATGTTTGATAATGTTCCATTTATTCCATTCCAGCCATTACAATAAGCCCATCCTCCTATAGTTTCTCACACCAGCCTCCTGTCTAACATCTATTTTGAGTTTGATCTCTTCTGCACCCCTCCCTCCATACCCTCCCTCAGCACGACTGAACAGTACAAATGGACAGGCTCTCTAAGGCTGCATTTACACAGGCAACCCAATTCTGGGGGTTTTCCATTAATTGGTCTTTTGACCAATCACATCAGATATTTTTCAGAGCTGATCTGATTGGCCAAAAAAACAATTAGTGTAAAAAATATAATTGGATTGCCTGTGTAAACACAGCCTAAGCGGTCCAAAGTATGATTGCTACTCTTTAGACAGGAGTTGCATGTTTCTATCCAAAAGTATTCCAGCTGTTGAACCTATTGTGCAAATGTAGCATGTGGACAATCTTATTTGGTTTTCAGGTGCCATATATTACCAAAAATGGGACCTGTGTGACTTCACCAACTTGAAATATATAAATATATACCATTTAGCAGACACTTTTACCCAATGAGACCCAATGAGTCATACATCCGTATTTATGTAGCCTATTTTCTGAATGCTATTATGCTGCAAGAATATTGCAATAACCTTTTTCTCTGAATGACAAACATTTTTCTCCTCTGAATGACAAACCTTTTTCTCTGAACATCCTTTTTCTTTTAATTACTTTCTCTGAATGACAAATTGCATAGTAAGGGAGAGGCTAAGCTGCCTGCCAATCAATCAATCATTCCTGGTCTTAATAAAGGATTCCTCTTCCTTTCAGGAATAAATTCCCCCCTGCCCTGGTGATCACTAATCCTGTCTGGTTCAATGACTGTTGGCAGGTGTGCTGTAAGTAAAATGGAAGGAGTTGGCTGACACTAAAACTCAACACTGCATTGGTACACAAGCATCCTTTATACCATAGCAAGTTGACTTCACTTGAGGTCATCAAGAATCCTATGCTAGAAACCATGGTTTCATATGCAATCTTGGTCACTTCAATCTGAAAATTAAGAGGATTTTTAGAGACACAGAGCCTTCTCCTTCTCTACCCAACACATATACTGAAATTATAAGAGTATGTGGGCAAATTCATTGTGAAGATCTCAAACTTGTTACCATACTTTCTGACATAATTACCACATTATTACCAGTTTATTCTGTGCTGTAATGTACTACCAAGTGCAACCAAAACTTTACATAAAGCTTATTATATTAGTCATCAGCTGGTGTTGAGATTTGTCTTTGGCAACTTACTGTGATTCAACTAACTACAATAGCCAGCTGCTTGCTAGTTAGCTAGCCAGCTAACACTTCCCATGGCTGCTGTCACTGGTCATAGTACGGAGCGACTTCCGTGCCAACAGAAACTGTATTTGAATTCAACATTTGTATTTCATGATTGAAAACGGGATTGAATTAATAGTTTTAATTTAAATTGAATTAAATATATTTTCAAATTCAGTTCTCTAAATTCAGATTCAAAACCAGAGGCAACATCCTGGTACTTTGTCAGCAAGGAATGGTAGAAGTTAACAGATTGAATCAAACGTTCTACAGGTTGAACAGGGTTCCGGCGGTTTCTGAAGCCAATGTGGCATGTTTAATTATTATTTTTTCCCCCAATTAATTTGGCTCTAATATGTGTACCATTTTGGCTATAAGCTATTATGTCCCCATTCCTAAATGGGACTCTCTAAGACTCTCTTGAATATTGTCGTTCCTTCTGTTTCTTCTGTTCCCCTCTCTGATGCATACAGGACACACAATAGAGTGTGACAAAAATAAATGCAATTTGGCCCCCATAAGAATATAGTTGAATTGCCCTGTCATAGCCCTTCTGAGGATAGCTTTTCCACTCCCTATTTAATCTTGTTCTTGTGACCTACTGGGTTCAAACTGGGTCTCCAGCATGTCATAGACTGTGTTAGCCCACTTAGCTAAATCGCATAAGTCGAATATGTCTAACACGTCTTCAAATCTCAGGCAAGGTTCTCATCACATAAACATGGTCACAGAAACCACATCCATGTTCCAAGTTTTAGCTTTCAGCAAAGGGGTCATAATAGCTTGTAGCCCAAAGAGTTCAATCGCTAGAGCCAAATTCATTGGAAGAAGATAAATTCAACATGACACATTGGCTTTAGAAAATTCCTGAAACCTGTTTAACACAGAGCGCATGGTTCTCCCCAATGTAAGTGTGATGCTGCGCCACCTTGTAGACTGGCTGCACCACTATGTAAAAAACATATTTTTTTGTTCGCATTTAATAGAGTATTTTTTACTCTAGATTGGAGGAAATGGCACTTACACGTCTTAAAAATTAAAAAATCTCTGAGTACAAAGGGGGTCACTGCCCTGCTCCAGGCAGTGAACCCGCAGCCGTACTCTGCTGCACCACCTTGTTAAAATATCCTGGAGTGAACCCTGGAGTGTGTGATTCTATCTGTTATTTTGTTTTTACCATTCCTTGCTAGCAAAGTATCAGGATGATGTCTCTAGTTTTGAATCTGAATTTAAAGAACTGAATTTGAAAAGTGAATCTGAATGCATCTGAGAAGTTGAATATATGAAACTTTGCTAAACTTGAAATTATATTTTGTAAACTTAATTCACAGACAATGAAAGCAATATATAGCATATTTAAACTGAATATATAAATATTGTATTTGAATATTTAATGCAATTGAAATGTAATTTTAAAACGGAATGAAATATTCATTCAATTCAGTTTCAAATCAGGAAATACAAGTGCAATTCATGAATTCAGTAACTCAATTTGTGCATTACAAATCGAAAAATATAGAATTCAAATTCAATATCTTAATACAAAAATATTGAATTCAAATCGTTCCTGTTTACACTGAAATCGCTCCATAGCAAAGCCTGCACTGCTCTGTTACTAGCTAGCAAACCCACTAATTTACTTCTAGAGACATTTAGCTAGCCAGCCAGCAAGTTATCTTCATCTCAAAATATTTAAACTCACCATGTGTGTATATGTTTCCCAGTTCGTTGTGCATGTAAAAAAGGCTTCTTATACAGTCTTGGACAGAGGATATTGGTCGGTATCCAGTCAGGACGTATTTGTTGAATTGAAGATGAGGAGGTGAATTCGCCCAGTCTAATAGTCTGGGTCCATTTAAAAATGCCATAGCAACCAAAATAGTTAAAACGACGCCGCCAAAAAAGTAAAATAATGACTGTACACCTATATACACATATAATAGAATTATTGCGAATAAAAATTTATTAGACACCATTGATAAAATCTGGGGGGTTCGCTAGCTATAATGTGCCGCTAGCTACATTGCTAGCTAGCTCCCATTGCTACAGTACTGTAGCGAGCTAGCGACAGAAAATATGTTCTTTCTTTTCAGCACCACTACCCGGTGACAGCGTTTTTATCCCGCTGTTTGCTTTTAAAAACCGATACATGTGTCAACCACAGGGGTTGACAAGGACGAGGCCAACCACATACATGGTGTAAGCCCGTGGTATACATTACATATTACATTTGATTGCCGACATAACACCCAACATCTGTCGGAGGTTAGCTAACACAATATAATTCATGGTAGCTGCTAGCTAGTTACTCAATGTGTCGCTAGCTAGCGTACAACATTCCACGGCACACATTAGCCATAGTTAGTTTATCTACACCGGTTCACCGGTTCACAAGTCCAGTGGCTTTAGCTTAGCTACTTCCATCCGTCACCTTGATACCACTGACTACAGAGGAATGGGTTTAGCGGTCAGATTTCCAATACAGTACTAACGTTAGCAGGTCATAACGTAAAATCAGCTAAACGCTCGAGCACAACCACCTCTATTGTCTTTACAAAAATATCCATATTCTGGTTACAGCTAACTAACCGTAGCTAGTTTGTCACCGACCAACAACTGCAGATGTAGTGCGATGGAACGCGTTAGCGTGCTACTGCTGTGATTTGCACCGGGAGATTTCAAACAAATATGGATAAGGAAGATGTTAACCCGACACCAGAAAATATAGATTTTCGTGTCCAAATCTTCTCTCGTATTGGTACCCCCATTTCCCATAAAGATTCCGTCCAAACTCTTGTTAAATGTGACTCGTTTATTCACCGGCGTCGAGTCCCTCGCATCGGATGATTGATGCCCTGTACCGGTGACGCTCTAATCCAATGTTGGTATAGAGCGGTACTGAAGAGAATTATTGCGGGGGACTGACACTGGGGTTTTATGAGAAAACAGCACAAGGGAGACAGGGATACATACCTCACCAGTCACTGTCTGGTATTATTTTGGAATAATGTTTAATAATGGCTGCACCAATAATTAGGCTATCCTCTCTAGAATTTAGGAAACATGAAGAAGAAACCGTTATTTGTACTTTAATCTTACATCTTCTTCTATGTATTTTTCTAATTACTTTCACGTAGTTAACAAATATAGACCTACAACAGCAAAGTTTACTTTAAAATACACAAAAATGCACATTGGATAAGAAGGTGAAAGGTTGACTGTAGTGCCAGCCAGGGTGGCGGAAGCCATGTCAATCAACCAGCCCTTGCAGCTTGCGCTCTATGTTCACTCTTCATTAGCCAATAGGAAAGCCTATAACATGAACACGCCATTACTAAACCAATTGGAGGGCAGAATTGTATTCATGAGTGTGTTCATGTAACATATTATTATATGGGTGCGTTTCTATCTGATATGACTCTGTAGTTGTGAGAGCGCAAAGCATAGAGAAAATATATTGTCCCTATATTGTTGGAGGTATGCTTAATAATTCTAATTGACTGTATAGATTGTGATTCAATAACAAAAACAATTGTTTACCAAAAAGTAATAACTTAGTTATTAGGAGCATATGAATGTTTCTCTAAATATGAATCTAAAATGTTGTTTCCACACTCTCTCTCTCTTTCTCTCTCTCTCTCAATTCAATTCAAGGGTATTTATTGGCATGGGAAACATATGTTTACATTGCCAAAACAAGTGAAATGGATAAAACAAAAGTGAAATAAGCAATATAAAGTTAACAGTAAATATTACACTCACAAGTTCCAAAATAATAAAGACATTTCAAATGTGATATTATGTGTGTTGTAACGATGTGAAATAATTCAAGTACAAAAGGGGAAATAAATACATATGGGTTGTATTTACAATAGTGTTCTTCACTGGTTGCCCTTTTCTTGTGGCAACAGGTCACAAATCATGCTGCTGTGACACACTGTGGTATTTCATCCAATAGATATGAGAGTTTATCCAAATTGGATTTGTTTTCAAATTCTTTGTGGGTCTGTGTAATCTGAGGGAAATATGTGTCTCTAATATGGTCATACATTTGGCAGGAGGTTAGGAAGTGCAGCTTAGTTTCCACCTTTTCTTGAGAGCCAGGTCTGCTTACGGAAACCTTTCTCAATAGGAAGGCTATGCTCACTGAGTCTGTACATAGTCAAAGCTTTCCTTAAATTTGGGTCAGTCACAGTGGTCAGTTATTCTGTCACGGGTGTCGTTGGAAGTAGACCAAAGTGCAGCATGGTGAGCGTACATTTTCCTTTTATTTTAAAATGTTGCCAACAAAACAACAAACAAAAGAAACAACCTTGAAGCTTACAGGGCTAAGTGCCACAAACAAAGTTAACTACCCACACTGAAGGAGGGTGAAAGGGATACCTAAGTATGATTCCCAATCAGAGACAACAATAGACAGCTGTCCCTGATTGAGAACCCTACCCGGCCAAAACATAGAAATAAAGAAACATAAAATGCCCACCCAAATTACACCCCAACCAAACCGAAATGGAAACATAAAAAGGCTCTTTCAGGTCAAGGTGGGAATTATTCTGCCACTGTGTACTCTCTGTTTAGGGCCAAATAGCGTTCTTGTTTGCTCTGTTTTTTTGTTAATTCTTTCCAATGTGTCAAGTAATTATCTTTTTGTTTTCTCATGATTTGGTTGGGTCTAATTGTATTGCTGTCCTGGGGCTCTGTGGGGTCTGTTTGTGTTTGTGAACAGAGACCCACAACCAGCTTGCTTAGGGGACTCTTCTCCAGGTTCATCTCTCTGTAGGTGATGGCTTTGTTATGGAAGGTTTGGGAATCACTTCCTTTTAGGTGGTTGTAGAATTTAACGTATCTTTTCTGGATTTTGGTAATTACTGGGTATCGGCCTAATTCTACTCTGCATGCATTATTTAGTGTTTTACGTTGTACACAGAGGATATTTTTGCACTCTCTCTCTTTCTTTTTCTCCCTCCCGCTCTTTCACTCCCTCTCTCTCTCTAGATGAGTGTCATTTCATATCTAAACTTGAATAACATTATGAGTCTCCCAGTCGGCCAGTCTCAACATTTCAATAGTTGTCCTACGAGGTGACCCTATGGGTGGTACATGCCATAAATATCAGTCTCTTTGTATGCAAGACTTGATGCCATTGTATCTATTTTGATAGTTCTGATTGACACATCAAAATTAAGCTTGGAGCACATTTGGAAATGATCAGCCAGCAAAATGCTGTGGTAGCCATGCTGGTTAAGTGTGCCTTCAATTCTAAATAAATCACTGACAGTGTCACCAGCAAAGCACCCCTACACCATTACACCTCCTCCTCCATGCCTCACGGTGGGAATAAAAAATGTGGAGACCATCCGTTCACCTACCTACCACAGCAGTTGGAACCACAACTCTCAAACCTGGACCCAGACTAAAGGACAGATTTCCATTGGTCTAATGTCCATTACCTGTGTTTCTTGGTCCAAACAAGTCTCTTCTTATTATCGGTGTCCTTTAGCAGTGATTTCTTTGCAGCAATTCAACCATGAAGGCCTTATTTAAGCAGTCTCCTTTGAAGTATTTATTTAGGCTGCAATTTCTGAGGCTGGTAACTCTAATTAACCTATCCTCTATAGCAGAGATAACTCTGGGTCTTCCTTTCCTGTGTTGGTCCTCATGAGAGCCAGTTTCATCATTCGCTTGATGGTTTTGCGACTGCACTTGAAGAAACGCTCAAATTCTTGATATTTTCCGTGTTGACTGACCTTCATGTCTTAAAGTAATGATGGACTGTTGTTTCTCTTTGTTTATTTGAGCTGTTCTTGCCATACTATGGATTTGGTCTTTTACCAAATAAGGCTATCTTCTGTATACCACCCCTACCTTGTCACAACACAACTGATTGGCTCAAATGCCTTAAGAAGGAAAGAAATTCCACAAATTAACTTTTAACAAGGCACACCTGTTAATTGAAATGCATTCCAGGTGACTACCTCATGAAGCTGGTTGAGAGAATACCAAGAGTGTGCAAAGCTGTCATCAAGGCAAAGGGTGGCTGGCTACTTTGAAGAATCTTAAATATAAAATATATTTTGATTTGTTTAACACTTTTTTGGTTACTACATGATTCCATATATGTTATTTCATAGTTTTGATGTCTTCACTATTATTCTACAATGTAGAAAATAGTACAAATTAAGAAAAACCCTTAAATGAGTAGGTGTGTCCAAACTTTTGACTGGTACTGTATGCTTGAAGGGTGCTTTCTTTCTTTCTTTTTCGGACCTGAGCCCTAGGACCATGCCTCTGGACTACCTGGCCTGATGACTCCTTGCTGTCTCCAGTCAACCTGGTCGTGCTGCTGCTCCAGTTTCAACTGTTCTGCCTGCGGCTATGGAACACTGACCTGTTCACTGGAAGTGCTACCTTGTCACAGACTTGCTGTTTTCAACTCTCTAGAGACAGCAGGAGTGGTAGAGATATTCTGAATGATCGGCTATGAAAAGCGAACTGACATTTACCCCTGTGGTGCTGACCTGTTGCACCCACTACAACCACTGTGATTATTATTGTTTGACTCTGCTGGTCATCTATGAACATTTGAACATCTTGGCCATGTTCTGTTATAATCTCCACCCGGCACAGCCAGAAGGGACTGGCCATCCCCCCATAGTCTGGTTCCTCTCTAGGTTTCTTCCTAGGTTCCGGCCTTTCTTGGGAGTTTTTCCTAGCCACCGTGCTTCTACACCTGCATTGCTTGCTGTTTGGGGTTTTAGGCTGGGTTTCTGTACAGCACTTTGTGACTGATGAAAGAAGGGCTTTATAAATCAATTTGATTGATTGAATGATTGATTGCTGTCTTGTTTTCTGTCTTGTTGTGTCTTATGTGTTTGTTGTTATTAGTGTAATGGTGTAATGTCATATTGAAAATGTAAAAAACTTTATTGACAAAATAAAAACCATTCTTCCTTGAGTTATCTATGGCCAACTCATATTGCTCTCTCAAATCATAACAAACTGATTATATTTGGTCATTTCAGAACATACATGTAGCTTGTTATATGGAATGAGAAGGTAAATTCCTGCCTATATCACATTACCCTAGACCTAGTAGGCTATCATTATCTTCTCAACAGTTTCATTTCATTAACCCACACCACCACTTTAGAGAAATGACGAAGTAAATGGTCTGTCAGATGAAGGCATTTAACTGAAAGACCACTGTCGTATTTTTCCACTGAGCAGCACACCAGACCACCACGCCAACCCCTCTTCCGCTCAATTCTCGCTCTCTGAAACCACAGTGTTCTATTCTGTGGCAGACACTCTTTTGTGTCGTCTATACTAAGACCAACATCCCCTCAACCTTCCATTTGCTCGTCCTGTTTGAGTACGAACACACCTTTTCCTATATCAAAAAGGAACTTAATTACGGTACATTATTACATTTACATTTACATTTAAGTCATTTAGCAGACGCTCTTATCCAGAGCGACTTACCCCAGCCTCTCACTCTCACATCCATCACATAGTGGACAGACTGGTCAAAGGTGAGTTTTAATGCTGTATATTTAGTTTTGCTTTGCACCAATTTTATAGAAAGGAAGCATACACAAGTAGTTATGTGAATATGGACAAAAACATAATTTTTGAGTACACATATTCTAATAATTGGATTTGACTTTGATAGTAGGCTGCGGTAACACATTTACTACCACATTAGATAACAAAAGTAAGAGAAATTGAACAAAATATGAACCAAAAAAATGGTACAGTCAATAAGAGAGTGGCCTTTGAAATGGATAAATAACTAACACGTGGGATGAAATAGAACAAGATTGAATTTATGCAAGTGTTATGCTTATACCCTATTATGTATTTCCTAGTTGAGGGTCAAGATTAATTTCCATTGAGGATTCAATTCAGGGAATGAATATGATGACGGAACTAGAATTCAACAATAACCATTATGTAAATTGGGAATATTTTTGTAGAAGTTCCATGTAGACCAGCACCAAGTTTTCATGTTTGTGTAAAATATGGTAAACATTGTTAGCTTATGATCTAGCCTATAGGTTACGTTTGCATGCTGACTTGCAGTAAGTTATGTATGTTATATCTTGGTCAATAATTGTTTACTTCATTATAATAATTACCCTCTAAATAACGTTTATTTTTTTCAGCATGAAACAGTGACTTGTAGCTGTCCGTCGCAAACATCTTCTCACCTCATCCAGGATGTCCTTATTGATAGTGTGCCTCTGGGCAGGGCTTATGATGTCCATTCCTCGTCCCAGTTGCCAATCATGCACCATCGGCTCAGCCAATGAGTGCAAAGAGGCAGAATTTGCTCCTGGAACCAACCTAGCAGGGGAAGGCTTTGACATCACCAAAATGAAACGCAAAGGAGCCTTTGTCATTGACATGAACGTGTGGAAACGCAAAGACAAGACCTGCACCCTCTGTAAGAATCCCTATCTGGAAGGGAAACAACAGAGGCTTCCTTTGGCAGTGGTGGATTGGAGACCAAACCACCAGTGTAGTATGAAAGTGTCCAGTAAACTCCATCGCTCCAGTGAGTCTCTCGTCAGCTCCAGTGGCTCTTCTGTGGAGAATAACTGGCAGGTCAATCTAGAGTTAGAGAAGGGATCAAAAAGTGGGAAGATAATGCTTGCTGGTACCAACTCCAAATTGGCTGAGTACTCCATGGAGAAAACCAAGAGTGACAAGTTCAGTTTCACAAGCCACAGTGTGTCCTGCGGGTATTACAGGTAAACATCAGGTGGCCTACACAGCATGAGCTCATTTTACCCATGTGTCTCTGTGAAACCTCATCTCAGTTTCCTCTGGGGATTGTAAATACAAGTGTGTTTTTGCATGTTTATGTCTGGTATATTTCTGTGATCATTTCATTTTATGAGTGTTTGTCTGTATCCATACAATATTAACCCCCCTCTCTCTTTTCTCTCCAAAAATAGCTATCGAGTATCTGGCCAGCCCAAGTTACACCGAGAATTCAAGACAGCAGTGAAGAATCTCCCCAAAATATATCAACAAGAAAACAAACAACGTTATTACAAGCTTATTGATAACTTTGGCACGCATTACATTACCAAGGTGAGGGAGAGAGATGGTCAACATCAATGTGGTAAATCATCAAGGCAATAGGCACACAAACTAAATAGCAAAATTAGGGATGTTTGCCCCTAGATGTGCAGTTTACTGGCATCTCTCTGGGAACATTCATTACTTTCTACCTCTCATCCTGTGTGTAGGTGAGCCTGGGTGGAACGGTGCAGTCTGTGACCAGTATCAAGCAGTGCCAGGCCAGCCTGCAGGGTCTCAGTGCGGAGGAGGTGAAGATGTGTCTGGATGTGGAGGCGTCTGCCAGTGTGGGTGACAGCAACAGCTTGAAGACTGAGTTCAAGCACTGTCAGGAGGATAAGTCTAAGACAGAGAGCAAGGCCAGTTTCTCCAGTGTCTTCAATGATAGGTGGGGAATTATAGTCTGCTGCTCTTTCACATATAGATTCTCCCTCACACAATTTCTTTATTTCTGTCTCTCTCTCTCTTCACACTTCCCTAATCAATACATACTCTCCCTTGCTGAAATGTGTACAGCCCCTCACAAAAACCTTTTCCCCCTCTGACAACCTACAGGTTCACAGAGGTGAAAGGTGGCCACACCACAGAACCAGAGCTCCTCTTCTCTGCTGAAAAAGATCCCCCCTCCTACAAGGCATGGCTGGACTCCCTACCACACTATCCGGACATCGTCTCCTATTCGCTGGAATCTCTCCATGAGTTGCTGCCCACCACCAACCCAGCTCGGAAGCACCTGCGCAAGGCCATCAGCGACTACATCCTGGAGAAGGCCTTGTGGAAGAACTGTTCTGAACCCTGTCAAACTGGCATCAAAAGTGACCACAGAGACTCCTGCGTCTGCAGCTGCCACAATATCCCTGGGGTGAGCGCCGACTGCTGCCCCACCCGCAAGGGCCTGGCGCGGGTGGTCATCACTGTTCAGAGAGGGGCCAACCTGTGGGGAGACCACACCACTGCCACTGACGGCTACGTGAAGGTGGCTTTCGCAGGCCAGATAATCGGACGCACTAAAGTTATCTACAACAACAACAACCCCAGCTGGGCAATGAGCTATGACCTGGGAACCGTGGATCTGTCAACCAGTAAGAAGCTGAGATTTGAGGTGTGGGACGAGGACGACAAGTGGAACGACGACCTGTTAGGAGAATGTGAGAAGGAGCTGACAGCCGGGGTGAAGGAGGATCTCTGCAACCTCCAGCATGGCCAAATATTCTACAAGTGGGAGGCGGTATGTGCCCCCAGTCTAGGTGGCTCCGCCTGTATGGACTATGTGCCCTCCCCTATGAATCCCCACCTGGAGAAGGTTTATGTGTCTCGCCACTCCCGTCTCATTCCAAAGGACATGCTGGTGAGTATGGGAGTGTTGGTGGACGGACCCAATCTCCATGGCAACAAGAGCCTCAGTCCAGGGAACAGAGAGTGTGGTCGATTTTAGAGGTATGCATGGTGAACCATGTCAAAACCCCAGATAATTTCCAGGTAGATTTCTCCAACCTAAAATAATAAAATAAATGTTTTGGCAAAATGTGTTTTGTTTTCTATACTGTATCTTTGAACTCCCGAATGGCACAGCGGTCTTAGGCACTGCATCTCTGTGCAAGAAGCATCACTACAGTCCCTGGTTCAAATCCAGGCTGTATCACATCTGGCCATTATTGGGAGTCCCATAGGGCGGTGCACAATTGGCCCAGCATTGTCTGGGTTTGACCGGGGTAGGCTGTCGTTGTAAATAAGAATTTGTTCTTAACTGACTTGCCTAGTTAAATAAAGGTTACATTTAAACAAAATAAAACTATTTGAGTATTAGTTGCTTGTTTTGTACTTGTTTGTGTTTATTTACAAGGTAGCTTGCATTCAGTTTCAAATTGTTGAATGATTGGGTTACTTTATGCATAATAAAATGCTTATAGCACACACAGGGATACCTCGTTTATGTCTCAAATGCAAAGTTCTCTGAAGTTAACAATCAGGCAATATGTACATGTTGATGCAAGATGAGCACGTGCAAAGCTGTCATTTATTTTTCTGTCAGGTGTCGTATTGTTACGTTATGCTGCATTTGGTTTTGTTTACTGTATGTGAGATATCAGTTGTTTGTTGCATTATCACAGTTGCATTACTTGAGAGAGGAAGGGCTATGGTTTCCTGTGCACGGATAAAGTTTAGGGGACGCCATGCGAAAGACGAATGAAACGAACTGCCGTGTTGAGATAACGACAAAACTATTTCCATTGTGGAACATGATAAAGGTCTTTGGGGATACATTGTCAGTAATATCAATACAGTAAGAAGTACTATGTCATGAACAAACACCACTGGCATACTGAGGTATTAAGGAATAGTTTTTCATACACATGACATCTTCTGTATGTACTGTCCATCACAATATCCCAGAGAATATCCCCCTTTATAATGACCTCAGAAGAACTCAAGTGTCAGGTTTTGGGAACAGGTCTTTAAATTTTATTTGATTTGATATTGATTTAAACTCATAGAGCTTCAGTCTTAAAACTCAACCCCCACATCACATGTACAGTACATTTGCCATACTTTTGCCAAGGTTAAAAGAATGAGGAGACTGACAGACATTATACGGTTGCTTTCTGCCCTTTAGTGTGAAATGGATATGAACACAAACACACTGGCAACACAATCTCCAAAACCAGTAGAGGAAGAGAGGGGACAGACACACAACAACACATAAGACAAGGACCATGAACAAAAAACCAGACAAATACAGAACAAAAATGGAATAGTTAAATGTAACAACAGACCAAACAACAAACATCACCATGAACACATGACGGAACGGAACAAATATTCACTTCAAGAAGGCCTCAGCTGATTCACTTAACCTGGACAGAGAAAGAGAGAGAGAGATAAGACATGTTGTTAAGTGAAGCAGCTGGTTAAAGAGGACAATAAAACAAGGTAGACCATGAAGCTCTGATCTAAAGGACTAGTAAGGTGACTTCATGTGCTCAGTCACAGAGACAAGCATAAATGAGTAACAAACACTCATCCCACCCACCTTTGTACCCTCCGTTTCCAAAGAATCCAGTCAGTCCACCACCACCATATTTGCTTTCCTTCCCTCCTGCTCCTGAAGGAGACACACAGTCAGAGGTTTAGGTTTTGTTCGTTCAGCAGACAACAAAACAACCAAACAACAAAACAAACAAAAATGCAACGGTGTTAATGGACATCCCTGGTTAGATGTAGGAACCAGTGGAGGCTGGTGAGGGGAGGATGGTTTACAGTAATGGCTGGAATGGAGTCAATGAAATGGAATGCAACACATTTAATTCCATTCCATCCACTCCATTCCAACCAATAATCTCCCTCTCTATACTATAATTACTATAATGATCTACTCCATTCCAGCCATCACTATGGGCCGTTCTCCCCTCACCAGCCTCCACTGATAGGAACTAATATGGTTAATCTGACAGAAGAGAGCAGGACTTTCAGTCAGGGAATGTGACTATATAACTTACCGTTACTGTAGGGGGCACTCTGACCTGCACCCAGCTGTCCTTGACCATAGCCTAAGCAGTGACAAGATGAGTCGTAACAATATTTACCACAAACAGGACACACAGAGACACAAGGGACATTTACAAGACACGAACAACAGACTAACACTGAAAAATGGGTGCTCTTCCTCACCCACATGCATTCACACCATAAGCAGTTACCACACACATAATTTCCTGAGGCAAGCAGTGTAGGGGATGTGGTTGTGAGTGTGAGTTTAATCACCTGCTGGCTGTGCTCCAAAGCCCCCTCCGTTTCCTGAAACGACAAGAGACAAGTACCCACATGTAAATAGGAGGAACAACGACAAACACATTCAGACATACTACAGAAAACACACAACATCATATATAGCACATGAGCAGACGGACGCGCGGACACACAAACGCATACGTATAGTGACAGACGACACATATAGGACAAACGGACATGTACACAAAGACATGTACCATTTTTGCAAGGTGGTTTCCCACCACCAGTCGCAGGTCCATAAGACTGTGCACCCTGTTGTGCACCCTGTGGCAATCCACCGTTGCCTTTAGAGAGATAGTCAGACAGCAGAAGCAAGACAGGTTTAGAGAGAAATTACCACACAAACAAGCACATTGTACACACACAATCTCTTTCTCTTTCTCTTTCTCACACACACACACACACACACACACACACACACACACACACACACACACACACACACACACACACACACACACACACACACACACACACACACACACACACACACACACACACACACACACACACACACACACACACACACACACACACACACACTACCAGTCTCACCATATTTGCCAGAGGATTTGCCTCCATCACCACCAAGGCCCAGTTGCTGAGCACCATAAGGGAAGCTTCCATCACCTGCTGGGAGAGTTTATTACAACAAGTGTATTTAATTGTGTCTAATACTGTTACAACAAGACCTCACATAAACATTCACAACCACACACACAAACAGTTTTTTTTCTTCCTCACACATCCACACTGTATAAGCAGGGTCACAAGTCACAGCAAAGAATTGTAATACAAAGGATTCCTTGGGTCACAGTGTTCTTACCATCCAGTCCAGCAGTATTGACTGGGGCTCCATTGTAAGGAAGCTGACTGACTCCTCCCCCTGTGGAACACCACAAGGGTCGCTTATAGAGTCTCATCATCTCTCCTCCCACCCCACAGACCACATCAATGCATGGAAAACATATGACTCAATTATGGCATCAACTGTATGCAAATGTGTAAAATGACAATGATTACTGGCTTTCCTGTGACAGTGACCCTTGAGTTTTTGACAGTGACCTTTGAGTCCCTCTGTTGCTGCTTCAGTGTTCATCACTGACTTGCTTTTTTCTTTGTCTAATCCTTCTTTTCTAATCATCTCTACTTTTCACCCTTTCTCTACCTCTTTATTTTTCAGTCCTTTTTCTGCCTCTATTTTCTCTTGTTCTTCCTTTGTTCACCCTCCCCTCTCTTTAGAGTGTATTTACCCAGGCCAGTATCATGCCCCAGCCCCATAGGCTATGCAAACCCGTAGGGATCTGGGCCGTACCCGCCCAACTTCCCACCATCAGGCCATGGCCCAGCAGTTACCACAGGCTGGCCCCCATAAGGCAGAGCACCACCAGGACCAGAGCCAGCACCCCCTACAGACACACACAGGGTACTGCATGAAGGAGGAGGCATGTGAGTTAAACAGAGATGGATTACACAGATTACACAGTGCTGATCAGAGTGAGCATAGAGATTATGTCAGATGAGAAGTGAAACACAGAATGTGTGTATGATTGTGTGAAGGTAATCATAAATTTGTTTCGATATGTGTCCTTTAGAATGAAGATATATGTAGATGTCATCATCCAGATGATGTCATGAATGATGTGCTGAACATGCATATTTTGATGAGCTGGCATTTCTGAACAGATGTTTTTCAAACATAATTGTCTGGTTAAAGGGGTCGTTTATGGATTATCACATGATTATGGATTATCACATGATTATGGATGAATTGATCAGGTATGTTTCAGATGGTCATTCCTGATGGTAATTCGGAGTGTTTAGGATGAGTGATTAGGTATTACACCGTGACATGTCCAGGGAGCGTTTCATTGCTTTCGTTAGCATGCATGTTTTGGAGTGTGATGTTATTAGTGACATCAATTAGGGTGAAAGTTATTCTCCTTCCATGTGTACATCCTGCTTGTTAGCAGAGGAATAAAACAAACGATGAACTCCTGGGCGGTAACTCTGTGGTTAGATAGAGGTCCCCTAAAGTGATGAAGAAAATCCCACATAAGACAACTAGGAGATATTGACAAGACATGGTTGGCAGAACATTGGCATGGTTCAGAGTTATTTCCATATGGGAGACAATTGCTACACCTAGCGTCCACACTGTTACATTACACCTGGCGTCCACACTGTTACATTACACCTGGTGTCCACACTGTTACATTACACCTAGTGTCCACAATGTTACATTACACCTAGTGTCCACAATGTTACATTACACCTGGCATCCACACTGTTACATTACACCTGGTGTCCACACTGTTACATTACACCTCGTGTCCACACTGTTACATTACACCTAGCGTCCACACTGTTACATTACACCTAGCGTCCACACTGTTACAATACACCTGGCATCCACACTGTTACATTACACCTGGCATCCACACTGTTACATTACACCTGGTATCCACACTGTTACATTACACCTGGCATCCACACTGTTACATTACACCTGGCATCCACACTGTTACATTACACCTGGTATCCACACTGTTACATTACACCTAGCGTCCACACTGTTACATTACACCTGGTATCCACACTGTTACATTACACCTAGTGTCCACACTGTTACATTACACCTGGCATCCACACTGTTACATGACACATGGCATGTTATATGATTATGACCTGACAAAATACTTTCCTCTTACCTCTCTCAATGCAGACTTTGAATGGTTGTTATTTGTTTTTAGTAGGCCTAAGTAAGATCCTAAATTATGATGTCATAACTAGGTATGAGTTGTTATGACAGCTTATGCAAGTTTTATAATGCACTATAATGCCTTATTTGTATATATGCCTCATAGAATGTGTTACTGACCTTCCTCATCTTACTGAGAGCGAATCAAGTTCCCATAGAATAGAGTAGTTACCAGATTGAGATATTATTGAGTTATTATTTATACTGCTGGTGATTCCCTGATCCACCTCTACGCAGACAACACCATTCTGTATACATTTGGCCCTTCTTTGGACACCATGCTAACAAACCTCCAGATGAACTTCAATGCCATACAACACTCCTTCTGTGGTCTCCAACTGCTCTTAAATGCAAGCAAAACTAAATGCATGCTCTTCAACCGATCGCTGCCCGCACCAGCCCGCCTGTGCAGCATCACTACCCTGGATGGTTCTGACCTAGAATATGTGGACAAGTACAAATACCTAGGTGTCTGGTTAGACTGTAAACTTTCCTTCCAGACTCACATTAAGCATCTCCAATCCAAAATTAAATCTAGAATCAGCTTCCTATTTCGCAATGGCATTCCTTCGCTCATGCTGCCAAACATACCCTCGTAAAAAAGACTATCCTACTGATCCTTGACTTCGGCGATGTCATTTATAAAATAGCCTCCAACACTCTACTCAGCAAATTGGATGTAGTCTGTCACAGTGTCATCCGTTTTGTCACCAAAGCCCCATATACTACCCACCACTGCAACCTGTACTCTCTCTTTGGCTAGCACTCGCTTCATATTTGTCGCCAAACCCACTGGCTCCAGGTCATCTATAAGTCTTTGCTAGGTAAAGCCCGCCTTATCTCAGCTCACTGGTCACCATAGCAGCACCCACTCGTAGCACGCACTCTAGCAGGTATATTTCACTGGTCACCCCCAAAGCCAACTCCTCTTTGGCCGCCTTTCCTTCCAGTTCTCTGCTGCCAATGACTGGAACGAATTGCAAAAATCACTGAAGCTGTACATAGCCCATTTGTAAATAGCCCACCCAACTACCTCTTTCCCAGATTGTTATTTTTTCTTTTGCTCCTTTGCACCCCAGTATCTCTACTTGCACATTCATCTTCTGCACATCTATCACTCCAGTGTTCAATTGCTAAATTGTAATTATTGTGCCACGATGGCCTATTTATTTACTGACCTCCCTAATCTTACTACATTTGCACACACTGTATATAGACTTTTCTATTGTGTTATTGACTGTACGTTTGTCTATTCCATGCGCAACTCTGTGTTGTTTGTGTCACACTGCTTTGCTTTATCTTGGCCAGGTCACGGTTGTAAATGAGAACTTGTTCTCAACTGGCCACCTGGTTAAATAAAGGTGAAATCAAATAAAGAATGAGTTGTTACTGGTTTATGAATGGTTACCTCCTGCTCCCTTCCCTGCCTTGCCTCCCAGCCCAGCAGCACCATCCGCTAACACTGTTGGGTACCCAATCCCTGAAACATAATTATAATCATCAATCAATTATAATTATGTCTGTATGTGAGCGGGTCAGTTAGTTGGTCAGCCACCCACAGATGTTAGTTGGTTGGCTGTAGATGATGAGACCTACCGGCTCCATAACCATTGCCTCCAGTACTAGCACCGTAGCCATTGCCATAGCCTGTGGAGAAGAGGGGACATGTTAAAAACCTTGACAAGAAAGCAGACATTTAGTCTAAAACAAAGTCCCCAAACAACACTGCATGCAGCTTTCCAGCTCCTCTAGCTTTAGCGTGGGCTTGTTAAATGTTGTGGCAGAAGTTTTCCCCAACAGTACTTCCTGTACAGGGGATAGAAAGGTTAACAGATATGGACAGGTGCAGACAGACAGACATGACAGACAGACAGACAGACAGACAGACAGACAGACAGACAGACAGAGACACATGCCGGCGCCAAATACCTGCAGGCACTGCATTGGCCCCCCCAGCTGGGCCTCCACCTGCATGAGAACAAAAGAAGTCAAGGTCCCTTCCTGGTGGTACAGACCCTGAGGATCTGTCTTCTCTCATTTAAGATCACTTCTCAGTGACAACTTTGGTGCAGTTGTCTTCCGTCTCTAGAGGCAGCTATGTTTCACACTACTACTGTAATCCTCAGTCATTCCCAACATATCTATTGAATCTCGTATTTCATCGTTAATGCCTCAGCTCTATACTTCAGTCTACAGTGTCCTCTAACTGTAGTTATATTTTAAGGCATTTGACCTTAATAAAGGAATTTGACCTTAGCATTTGACAAGAGGAAGCATGCTGACTCACCATTCCCATAGCCGTTGCCCGCTCCAGCCCCGGGGTATGCTCCTCCAATTTGATCACCATAACCTGTGAGGACAACCAAAAAACATTAGAGCACAGCACATCATTCATAGAGAGAGTACTGTGGGATATTTCATAAAGAGAAAAGAGGAGATTGAAGAAGAGTAAAGAAGATGGCAAATGGAAATGAGAGAGAAAATGAAAGGTGGGAGAGATAATAAGAGAGCAAGAGAAACAGAGAAAGATTGAAAATTAGAACTAGAGAGCGCAAAAGTGTGATAATTAATAGTCCTTACCCGCTGATTTGCCTGCTCCACCCTGGGGGTATCCTCCTGCTCCACCCTGGGGGTATCCTCCTGCTCCACCCTGGGGATATCCTCCCTGTCCCAGATTAGCACTCCACCCTGGGGGAGATCCTCCCTGTCGAACCTGAGAGAAAAACTGATAGAAAAAATAGAAAGACAAAGATATATAAAGAGAGACCAGAGAGAGAGAGAGAGAGAGAGAGAGAGAGAGAGAGAGAGAGAGAGAGAGAGAGAGAGAGAGAGAGAGGGCAAATGGAGTGAAAGAGAAAAAAGAGAATAGAAAGAGAGAGAGAGAGAGGGAGAAGAAAGAAAGAGAGAAATAAAGAAAAAAAACATGGCGACAAAGTAAAAGACTCACCACCGCCAGCTTTGCCTGGTTTTCCTGCACCCTGGGGGTATCCACCTGCTCCACCCTGGGGGTATCCACCTGCTCCACCCTGGGGGTATCCTCCTGCTCCACCCTGGGGGTATCCACCTGCTCCACCCTGGGGGTATCCCCCTGCTCCACCCTGGGAGTATACACCTGCTCCACCCTGGGGGTATCCACCTTCTCCACCCTGTGGGTATCCACCTGCTCCACCCTGGGGGTATCCACCTGCTCCACCCTGGGGGTATCCTCCTGCTCCACCCTGGGGGTATCCGCCTGCTCCACCCTGGGGGTATTCCCCTGCTCCACCCTGGGGGTATCCTCCCTGTCCCAGACTGGCACCTGAGATAGAGAGCAAGAGCGAGAAAGAGTGAAAAATTGATTAAGATAGAAAAAATAGAAAGACAAAGATATATAAAGAGAGACAGAAATAGAAAGACAAAGATATATAAAGAGAGACAGAAATAGAAAGACAAAGATATATAAAGAGAGACAGAAATAGAAAGACAGATATATAAAGAGAGACAGAAATAGAAAGACAAAGATATATAAAGAGAGACAGAAATAGAAAGACAGATATATAAAGAGAGACAGAAATAGAAAGACAGATATATAAAGAGAGACAGAAATAGAAAGACAAAGATATATAAAGAGAGACAGAAATAGAAAGACAAAGATATATAAAGAGAGACAGAAATAGAAAGACAGATATATAAAGAGAGACAGAAATAGAAAGACAGATATATAAAGAGAGACAGAAATATAGAAAGACAGATATAAAGAAACAGAAATAGAAAGACAAAGATATATATAAAGAGAGACAGAAATAGAAAGACAGATATATAAAGAGAGACAGAAATAGAAAGACAAAGATATATAAAGAGAGACAGAAATAGAAAGACAAAGATATATAAAGAGAGACAGAAATAGAAAGACAGATATATAAAGAGAGAAATAGAAAGACAGATAATAAAAAGACAAAATAGAAAGACAGATATATAAAGAGAGACAGAAATAGAAAGACAGATATATAAAGAGAGACAGAAATAGAAAGACAGATATATAAAGAAAGAAATAGAAAGACAGATATATAAAGAGAGACAGAAATAGACAATATATAAAGACAGAAATAGAAAGACAGATATATATAAAGATAGAAAGACAGATATATAAAGAGACAGAAATAGAAAGACAGATATATAAAGAGAGACAGAAATAGAAAGACAAAGATATATAAAGAGAGACAGAAATAGAAAGACAGATATATAAAGAGAGACAGAAATAGAAAGACAGATATATAAAGAGAGACAGAAATAGAAAGACAAAGATATATAAAGAGAGACAGAAATAGAAAGACAGATATATAAAGAGAGACAGAAATAGAAAGACAAAGATATATAAAGAGAGACAGAAATAGAAAGACAAAAGATATATAAAGAAGACAGAAATAGAAAGACAGATATATAAAGAGAGACAGAAATAGAAAGACAAAGATATATAAAGAGAGACAGAAATAGAAAGACAGATATATAAAGAGAGACAGAAATAGAAAGACAAAGATATATAAAGAGAGACAGAAATAGAAAGACAAAGATATATAAAGAGAGACAGAAATAGAAAGACAGATATATAAAGAGAGACAGAAATAGAAAGACAAATATAAAGATAGAAAGACAAAGATATAAAAGAGAGACAGAAATAGAAAGACAGATATATAAAGAGAGACAGAAATAGAAAGACAGATATATAAAGAGAGACAGAAATAGAAAGACAAAGATATATAAAGAGAGACAGAAATAGAAAGACAGATATATAAAGAGAGACAGAAATAGAAAGACAAAGATATATAAAGAGAGACAGAAATAGAAAGACAAAGATATATAAAGAGAGACAGAAATAGAAAGACAAAGATATATAAAGAGAGACAGAAATAGAAAGACAAAGATATATAAAAAGAGATATATAAAGACAGAAATAGAAAGACAGATATATAAAAGAGAGACAGAAATAGAAAGACAGATATATAAAGAGAGACAGAAATAGAAAGACAAAGATATATAAAGAAATAGAAAGACAGATATATAAAGAGAGACAGAAATAGAAAGACAGATATATAAAGAGAGACAGAAATAGAAAGACAGATATATAAAGAGAGACAGAAATAGAAAGACAAAGATATATAAAGAGAGACAGAAATAGAAAGACAAAGATATATAAAGAGAGACAGAAATAGAAAGACAGATATATAAAGAGAGACAGAAATAGAAAGACAGATATATAAAGAGAGACAGAAATAGAAAGACAGATATATAAAGAGAGACAGAAATAGAAAGACAGAAATAGAAAGACAGATATATAAAGAGAGACAGAAATAGAAAGACAGATATATAAAGATATAAAGAGAGACAGAAATAGAAAGACAAAGATATATAAAGAGAGACAGAAATAGAAAGACAGATATATAAAGAGAGACAGAAATAGAAAGACAGATATATAAAGAGAGACAGAAATAGAAAGACAGATATATAAAGAGAGACAGAAATAGAAAGACAAAGATATATAAAGAGAGACAGAAATAGAAAGACAGATATATAAAGAGAGACAGAAATAGAAAGACAGATATATAAAGAGAGACAGAAATAGAAAGACAGATATATAAAGAGAGACAGAAATAGAAAGACAGATATATAAAGAGAGACAGAAAGACAGAAATAAAGACAGATATATAAAGAGAGACAGAAATAGAAAGACAAAGATATATAAAGAGAGACAGAAATAGAAAGACAAAGAAATATAAATATAAAGAGAGACAGAAATAGAAAGACAGATATATAAAGAGAGACAGAAATAGAAAGACAGATATATAAAGAGAGACAGAAATAGAAAGACAGATATATAAAGAGAGACAGAAATAGAAAGACAAAGATATATAAAGAGAGACAGAAATAGAAAGACAAAGATATATAAAGAGAGACAGAAATAGAAAGACAGATATATAAAGAGAGACAGAAATAGAAAGACAGAAATAAAAAGACAGAAATATATAAAAAGAGAGACAGAAATAGAAAGACAGATATATAAAGAGAGACAGAAATAGAAAGACAAAGATATATAAAGAGAGACAGAAATAGAAAGACAGATATATAAAGAGAGACAAATAGAAATAGAAAGACAGATATATAAAGAGACAGAAATAGAAAGACAGATATATAAAGAGACAGAAATAGAAAGACAGATATATAAAGAGAGACAGAAATAGAAAGACAGATATATAAAGAGAGACAGAAATAGAAAGACAGATATATAAAGAGAGACAGAAATAGAAAGACAGATATATAAAGAGAGACAGAAATAGAAAGACAGATATATAAAGAGAGACAGAAATAGAAAGACAAAGATATATAAAGAGAAAGACAGATATATAAAGAAATAGAAAGACAGATATATAAAGAGAGACAGAAATAGAAAGACAGATATATAAAGAGAGACAGAAATAGAAAGACAGATATATAAAGAGAGACAGAAATAGAAAGACAGATATATAAAGAGAGACAGAAATAGAAAGACAGATATATAAAGAGAGACAGAAATAGAAAGACAGATATATAAAGAGAGACAGAAATAGAAAGACAGAAATAAAGAAACAGAAATAGAAAGACAGATATATAAAGAGAGACAGAAATAGAAAGACAGATATATAAAGAGAGACAGAAATAGAAAGACAGATATATAAAGAGAGACAGAAATAGAAAGACAAAGATATATAAAGAGAGACAGAAATAGAAAGACAAAGATATATAAAGAGAGACAGAAATAGAAAGACAGATATATAAAGAGAGACAGAAATAGAAAGACAAAGATATATAAAGAGAGACAGAAATAGAAAGACAGATATATATAAAAAGAGAAATAGAAAGACAGAAATAAAGAAAGACAGATATAGAAAGACAAAGATATAAAGAGAGACAGAAATAGAAAGACAAGAGATATAAAGATATATAAGAGACAGAAATAGAAAGACAAAGATATATAAAGAGATATATAAAGAGAGACAGAAATAGAAAGACAGAAATAGAAAGACAGATATATAAAGAGAGACAGAAATAGAAAGACAGATATATAAAGAGAGACAGAAATAGAAAGACAAAGATATATAAAGAGAGACAGAAATAGAAAGACAGATATATAAAGAGAGACAGAAATAGAAAGACAAAGATATATAAAGAGAGACAGAAATAGAAAGACAGATATATAAAGAGAGACAGAAATAGAAAGACAAAGATATATAAAGAGAGACAGAAATAGAAAGACAAAGTGAAAAGCTTTGCCTGCTCCATTCTGGGGGTATCCTCCTTGTCCAAGACCTGTAGCATAGGTCCATTCATTACTCAAGGTGCATAGGTCCATTCATTACTCAAGGTGCATAGGTCCATTCATTACTCAAGGTGCATAGGTCCATTCATTACTCAAGGTGCATAGGTCCATTCATTACTCAAGGTGCATAGGTCCATTCATTACTCAAGGTGCATAGGTCCATTCATTACTCAAACGATCATCTACTTTTAAATCATTTCAATTACATCATCTAACATGCATTAGAATGTACTGTGAAGAGATAACATGGAACCTGTGGCAGGTTTAGTTTCCAATGACGTTCTTTATGCCACAGAATAGTGAGCCATTCATTGAAAGGAGAGAAGATGTTGATTAGGTTTCTGTCTGTCAGTGTCAGTTCCATTACCTGCTCCATAGCCGTTGTTTCCTGCCCCAGGGTAGCTGCCTGCTCCAGCACCGTAGCCTGTGGAATAAGTCAACAAAGCTCAGCACAAAACCCTGTGATTGACTTGAGACTGAGCGACACGATCCCTAAACTCATCGCATTGTGATTGACCCTGTTACCTGTGGAGGAAAACTCATCACATAATGCTGCTATTGGCTCCAAGCCTGCAGAGCACAACATCCATGCACATTATTTATCACTGTGATTAGGCCGTAGCCTGTGACACACAACGTCCATGCACATTACATATCACTGTGATTAGGCCGTAGCTTGTGACACTCAACATCCATGAACATTATTTATCACTGTGATTAGGCCGTAGCCTGACACACATCGTCCATGCACATTACATATCACTGTGATTAGGCCGTAGCCTGTGACACACAACGTCCATGCACATTACATATCACTGTGATTAGGCCGTAGCCTGTGACACACAACGTCCATGCACATTACATATCACTGTGATTAGGTCGTAGCCTGTGACACACAACGTCCATGCACATTACATATCACTGTGATTAGGCCGTAGCCTGTGACACACAACGTCCATGCACATTACATATCACTGTGATTAGGCCTGTGACACACAACGTCCATGCACATTACATATCACTGTGATTAGGCCGTAGCCTGTGACACTCAACATCCATGCACATTACATATCACTGTGATTAGGCCGACACTAGCCTCCATGACATTATTTATCACTGTGATCCATGCACATCGTCCATGCATTACATATCACTGTGATTAGGCCGTAGCCTGTGACACACAACGTCCATGCACATTACATATCACTGTGATTAGGCCGTAGCCTGTGACACACAACGTCCATGCACATTACATATCACTGTGATTAGGTCGTAGCCTGTGACACACAACGTCCATGCACATTACATATCACTGTGATTAGGCAGTAGCCTGTGACACACAACATCCATGCACATTACATATCACTGTGATTAGGCCGTAGCCTGTGACACTCAACATCCATGCACATTACATATCACTGTGATTAGGCCGTAGCCTGTGACACACAACGTCCATGCACATTACATATCACTGTGATTAGGTCGTAGCCTGTGACACACAACGTCCATGCACATTACATATCACTGTGATTAGGTCCCTGTGACACACAACGTCCATGCAGCCTGTGACACACAACATCCATGCACATTACATATCACTGCGATTAGGCCGTAGCTTGTGACACTCAACATCCATGCACATTATTTATCACTGTGATTAGGCCGTAGCCTGTGACACACAACATCCATGCACATTACATATCACTGCGATTAGGCCGTAGCTTGTGACACTCAACATCCATGCACATTATTTATCACTGTGATTAGGTCGTAGCCTGTGACACTCAACATCCATGCACATTACATATCACTGTGATTAGGCCGTAGCTTGTGACACTCAACATCCATGCTTACCACATAACTGTGACCAATCAAAAAGATATGTTTACACAAATCCAAGCCACAGTGAAAATAAAACAAACCTGCAACTCAGGTCAAATGTCAAGTCAACCATCCCTAAAGCAATTCATCAAAAGCTTCCAGTGTGCTTCTAGAACACAAACATAGAGCCAACAAGTCCGGTGCATCATAGAGGGTGCCTTCGGAAAGTATTTAGACCCTTTGACCTTTTCCACATTTTATTACGTTACAGACTTATTCTAAACTTGATTAAATTGTTTTTTTCCCTCCTCAATCTACACACAATACCGCACAATGACAAAGCAAAAACAGGTTTTTAGACATTTTTGCTAATTTATAAAAAATAAAAATGGAAGTATCACATATACATAAGTATTCAGAACCTTTACTCAGTACTTTGTTAAAGCACCTTTGGGAGCGATTACAGCATTGCGTTTTCTTAGGTATGATGCTACAAGCTTGGCAGACCTGCATTTGGGGAGTTTCTCCCATTCTTCCCTGCAGATCTTCTCCAACTCTGTCAGGTTTGATGGGGAGCGTTGCTGCACAACTATTTTCAGGTCTCTCCAGAGATGTTTGATCGTGTTCACGTCCAGGCTCTGGCTGGGCCGCTCAAGGACATTCAGAGACTTGTCCTGAAGCCACTCCTATGTTGTCTTGGCTGTGTGCTTAGGGCCGTTATCCTGTTGGAAGGTGAACATTTGGCCCAGTTTGAGGTCCTGAGCACTCTGGAGCAGGTTTTCATCAAGGATCTCTCTGACTTTGCTCCATTCATCTTTACCTCGATCCTGACTAGTCTCCCTGTCACTGCTGCTGAAAAACATCCCTACAGCATGATGCTGCCACCACCATGCGTCACCGTAGGGATGGTACCACGTTTCTTCCAGACGTGAAGCTTGGCATTCAGGCCAAAGAGTTCAATCTTGGTTTTATCAGACCAGAGAATCTTGTTTCTCATGGTCCGAGAGTCCTTTAGGTGCCTATTGGCAAACTCAAGTGGGCTGTCATGTGCCTTTTACTGAGGCGTGGCTTTGGTCTGGCCACCCTACTTTAAAGGCCTGATTGGCGGAGTGCTGCAGAGATGTTTGTCCTTCTGGAAGGTTCTCCCAGGCAGCTCTAGGAAGAGTCAAGGTTGTTCCAAACTTCTTCCATTTAAGAATGATCGAGGCCATTGTGTTCTTGGGGACCTTCAATGCTGCAGACATTTTTTGGTACCCTTCCCCAGATCTGTGTCTAAACACCTGTTCTCGGTTTGTCATTATTGGGTATTGTGTGTAGATTGATGAGGATTTTTTATTTATTTAATCAATTATAGAATACGGCTGTAATGTAACAAAATGTGGAAAAAGTCAAGGGGTCTGAATACTTTCCTAGGGCACTTTAGCCATTGACACAAAGTGATCGCTACAAACGACAGTTAATGGCACATGCAGGTGGATATAACACACAGACTGCTATATTGTATGGGGTTACCAGTTTTTGTTGCTTTAGCACCCTGTCCATTGGGCTCTCCCACTCCTGGACCATATCCTAGAGACCACAACAAATGTTACCCGACACTGCTACCTTCACAATATTACAGACACAAAGGAAAATAGAAAAAAGGGACAGACACAGAGGTTTACCATGGCCTTTGGCTCCCTGATCCCTGGAAACTCCAGCTCCTGGACCAAATCCTGGAGACCACTAAACAAGTTAGCTCTGAAGCTTATAATAACAGAAACAGCGTCCCTCTGTTATAGCGCTTGCAACACTAAGGGTTGTGGGTTCAATTCCAGCTGGGGCCACCCATTTATAAAATGTATGCATGCATGACTGGAAGTCGCTTTGGTTAACAGTGTCTGCTAAATGGCATATATTATTATATATTATATGTCCAGCTCAAAGGACCATGAAAAACACCACCACACAGAGAGTGGTTTAAAATAAGAAACATATCACCCTGTCTACTCCTACTGTGTCATTGTCCTAACAGGGGACCCACTTTAAATTGTACCTCTCCCTGTGTCCAACCCTCACTGGAAGGTGCTCAGACACAGTGACGTTACAATAGACTGAGAAAGAGGTTTACCATTGATTTTAGCACCATTGAGAACTCCAGCTCCTGGACCATATCCTAGAAACCACAACAAGTGTTACAACTAGAGGTCGACTGATTAATCGGAATGGCCGATTAATTTGGGCCAATTTCAAGTTTTCATAACAATCGGTAATCGGCTTTTTTGGACACCGATCACTGCCGATTACATTGCACTCCACGAGGAGACTGTGTGGCAGGCTGACTACCTGTTATGCGAGTGCAGCAAGGAGCTAAGGTAAGGTGCTAGCTTGCATTAAACTTATCTTATAAAAACAATCAAGCTTAACATAATCACTAGTTAACTACACATGGTTGATGATATTACTAGTTTATCTAGCTTGTCCTGCGTTGCATATAATTGATACGGTGCTTGTTAATTTCTCATTGAATCACAGCCTACTTCACCAAACAGGTGATTTAACAAGCGCATTCGTGAAAAAAGCACCGTCGTTGCACCAATGTGTACCTAACCAATGCCTTTCTTAAAATCAATACACAAGTATATATATATATATATATATATATATATATATTATATATATATATATTATTTTTTTTTTACCCCTTTTTCTCCCCAATTTCATGGTATCCAATTGTTGTAGTAGCTACTATCTTGTCTCATAGCTACAACTCCCGAGACGAAGGTTGAAAGTCATGCGTCCTCCGATACACAACCCAACCAAGCCGTACTGCTTCTTAACACAGTGCGCATCCAACCCGGAAGCCAGCCACACGGAAGACAGCCATGCCGGAGGAAACACCGTGCCACCTTGGCTAGCGCACACTGCGCCCAGCCCGCCACAGGAGTCACTGGTGCGCGATGAGACAAGGACACCCCTACCGACCAAGCCCTCCCTAACCCGGGTGACGCTAGGCCAATTGTGCGTCGCCCCACGGACCTCCCGGTCGCGGCCGGTTACAACAGAGCCTGGGCGCGAACCCAGGGACTCTGATGGAACAGCTGGCGCTGCAGTACAGCACCCTTAACCACTGCGCCACCCGGGAGGCTCAAGTATATATTTTAAATCTGCATATTTAGATAATATTGCCTGCTAACATTAATTTATTTTAACTAGGGAAATTGTGTCACTTCTCTTGCGTTCTGTGCAACAGAGTCAGGGTATATGCAGCAGTTTGGGTCGCCGGGCTCTTTGCGAACTGTGTGAAGACCGACTTCACTAAACGGGGGATGACTTAACAAAAGCACATTTGCAAAAAAAGCACAATTGTTGCACAAATGTACCTAATCATAAACATCAATGCCTTTCTTAAAATCTGGTGGCGTAACTTGCTCTGAGACCTTGAAGTAGTTGGTCCCCTTGCTCTGCAAGAGCTGCGGTTTTTGTGGAGCGATGGGTAACGATGCCCTAGATGGTGGCTGTTGTCGATGTGTTCCTGGTTCGAGCACAGTTAGGGGCGAGGAGAGGGACGGAAGCTATACTGTTACAATGTCAATATTAAAGTGCCTATAAGAACATCCAATAGTCAAAGGTATATGAAATACAAATGGTATAGAGAGAAATATTCCGATAATAACTACAACCTAAAACTTCTTACCTGGGAATATTGAAGACTCATGTCGTGTTCTGAGCAAGGAACTTAAACGTTAACTTTTTTACATGGCACATATTGCACTTTTACTTTCTTCTCCAACACTTGGTTTTTGCATTATTTAAACCAAATTGAATATGTTTCTTTATTTATTTGAGGCTATATTGATTTTATTGATGTATTATATAAAGTTAAAATAAAAGTGTTCATTCAGTATTGTTGTAATTATCATTATTTCAAATACAATTTTTTTAAATTGTCCGATTAATCGGTATCAGTTTTTTTGGTCCTCTAATAATCGGTATCGGCGTTGAAAAATCATGATTGGTCGACCTCTAGTTACAACCACTCATTATTCAAAACCATTTGCATTCCCACAACACACTGCTCTTTATCCTAGTAATTCAAAACATAGATTCTTAGCCATGCACCAAAAAAATATATATCACAGAGACTAGCTGACTAGCATTTGGGAGGATATCAGCAAATTTCATGTCACCAAAAATATATTTTTAAAGATAGTTCTAAATATACAGCTCCACTTCAATACAGAAAGAGACAGAGACAGACTGTGACACAGACCGGGTATCAGAGGTTTACCATTGCTTTCAGCACCACTGGGTTGCTGAACTCCTGTGCTGTATCCTAGAGACCACACTAGTGATTACTTTACACTACTTGCTCAACACAGTTTACAATTGACCATTGGAAAGCTTGGTTACATCCTTTCCAGAACAGTTATAGGCATTCAATAAGTCTGTCGGGTTAACTTTACTAGGGTAGAGGGCAGCATTCTGAATTTTGGATGAAAAGCGTGCCCAAATTAAACTGCCTGCTACTCAATCCCAGAAGATAGGATATGCATATAATTAGTAGATGTGGACAGAAAACACTCTAAAGTTTCCAAAACTGTTAAAATAATGTCTGTGAGTATAACAGAACTTATACGGCAGGTGAAAACCCGAGGAAAATCCAACCAGGAAGTATTATTATTTTGAAATGCTATTTTTCCATTGAAAGCCTATCCACCATACAAAGACTTAGGACCCAGTTCATGAGCTCTGTGTTTTCCTCTACATGTGACCAGTCTTTAGGCATTGTTTCAGGCTTTTACTCTTAAAAATGAAGGAGATACAGCACTTTCAATTAGTGGCCAGTGGAAATTTCCATTCATCATCATTTCTTGTTTCTCCTTTCCTATTGACAAAGCTTTTGTCCGGTTGAAATATTATTTATTATTTATGACAAAAACAACTGGAGGATTGATTTTAAACATCGTTTGGCATGTTTCTATTAACTTTAATTGTATTTAAAAAAAAACTTTTAGTCCTGGAATTAGTGCACGCGCCTTCTGCATTCGGATTATGGACACAACGCGCAAACAAAAAGGAGGTTTTTGCTCATAAAGAGGGACATTATCGAACAAAACAAACATTTATTGTCTAACATGGAGACCTGGGAGTGCCACCAGATGAAGATCATCAAAGGTAAGTGATTAATTTGAATGCTTTTTCTGACTTTTGTGACACATCCTCTTGTTTGGAAAATGGCTGTATGGGTTTCTGTGGCTAGGAGCTAACCTATCATAATCACAAAGTGTGCTTTCGCCGTAAAGTATTTTTTAAATCTGACTCAGAGGTTGCATTAAGGAGAAGTTGATCTATAATTCCATGCTTAACACTTGTATCGTTTATCAATATTTATGATGAGTATTTCTGTTATTTGATGTGGCTCTCAGCACTTTCACCGGATGTTTGTTTGAGACAATGCATTTCTGACCATAACGTGCCAATGTAAACTGAGATTTTTGGATATAAATATGAACTTTTTCGAAGAAAACATACATTTATTGTGTAACATGAAGTCCTATGAGTGCCATCTGATGAAGATCATCAAAGGTTAGTGATTAATTTGATCTCTATTTCTGCTTTTTGTGACTCCTCTCTTTGGCTGGAAAAATGGCTGTGTTTTTCTGTGACTAGGTACTGACCTAACATAGTACCAGAGAGGTTAAAGCGAGACTTATTCCAACATGGTCTTAACTGTAAAGCTGACAAAGACATAATTGTTGCAGTGGCAGTGCCATCCAGCATGCAGAACAATGTGCAGATCACCACTGATGAAGACCAGCCAGAGAAACAGAAACAACCCAGTAGCAGAAGTCTACCATTTTTAGCACCAAGCCCAGTAGACACTCCAGCTCCTGAACCATATCCTGAAGACCACAACTACTGATACTGAACACGGGTTACTCAACAAGCCCTGTAGACACTCCAGCTCCTGAACAATATCCTGGAGACCACAACTACTGATACTGGTTACTCAACAAGCCAAGACTTATAGTCACAGGTTCTGTAGCTTATCATACGAGAGTGACAGAGAAAGAGAGATTGAGAGACTGTAACACTCAGATAGAGCTTTACCATAGCTTTTACCACCGTTGAGGGCTCCAACTCCTGGACCATATCCTAGAGACCACAACAGCTATTACTTAACACTGGGTCAAAGCAAGTTAGTGCTGTAGAATTTATTATCAAACGTTTTGTAGGTTATGATAATGAGTGCCATCCAGTTATTTAAACACAGAGATTTAAACTGGCATTACCATTGCTAAAAATGACCAGACCATGCAAGCATAATATGCTACAAACGTTGGCATTACCACACAGCATGCACCATTCAGCTCAACCTCAATTTTGAGATAGAAAGACACACATTGAATAGGGCCGTAGACACAGACAAAGTAGCCATGGTTTACCATTGGGTTTAGCACCCTGACCATTGGGAATGCCAGCTCCTGGACCATATCCTGAAGACCACAACAACTGTTATTCAATACAAGTTAGCTCTGTAGATCTCGTCAATGACCATTGGGTTCAGTCTGAAGTCATGAAAGATACAGCAATAGAGATACAGACTCTGACATTTAGTGATGGTAACAGAGGTTTACCACTGGGTTTAGCACCACTGGATTTAGCACCACTGGGTTTAGCACCACTGGGTATAGCACCACTGGGTATAGCACCACTGGGTATAGCACCACTGGGTTTAGCACCACTGGGATTAACACCACTGGGTATAGCACCACTGGGTATAGCACCACTGGGTTTAGCACCACTGGGTATAGCACCACTGGGTATAGCACCACTGGGTATAGCACCACTGGGTTTAGCACCACTGGGTATAGCACCACTGGGTTTAGCACCACTGAGTATAGCACCACTGAGTATAGCACCACTGGGTATAGCACCACTGGGTATAGCACCACTGGGTATAGCACCACTGGGTTTAGCATCACTGGGTTTAACACCACTGGGTATAGCACCACTGGGTTTAGCACCACTGGGTTTAGCACCACTGGGTTTAGCACCACTGAGTATAGCACCACTGAGTATAGCACCACTGGGTATAGCACCACTGGGATTAGCACCACTGGGTTTATCACCACTGGGAATAGCACCACTGGGATTAGCACCACTGGGATTAGCACCACTGGGTTTAGCACCACTGGGTTTAGCACCATTGGGATTAACACCACTGGGTTTAGCACCATTGGGATTAACACCACTGGGTTTAGCACCACTGGGTTTAGCACCACTGGGTTTAGCACCATTGGGATTAACACCACTGGGTTTAGCACCATTGAGATTAGCACCACTGGGTTTAGCACCACTGGGTTTAGCACCATTGGGATTAACACCACTTGGTATAGCACCACTGGGTATAGCACCATTGGGTTTAGCACCACTGGGTTTAGCACCACTGGGTTTAGCACCACTGGGTTTAACACCACTGAGTTTAGCACCACTGGGTATAGCACCACTGGGTATAGCACCACTGTGTTTAGCACCACTGGGATTAGCACCACTGGGATTAGCACCACTGGGTATAGCACCACTGGGATTAGCACCACTGGGATTAGCACCACTGGGTATAGCACCACTGGGATTAGCACCACTGGGTATAGCACCACTGGTTATAGCACCACTGGGATTAGCACCACTGGGTATAGCACCACTGGGTATAGCACCACTGGGTATAGCACCATTAGGAACACCAGCAACTGGACCATATCCTGAAAACCACAACACTGGTTAGTAACCACCACATACCGTTTAAAGAATGCATGCCTGGGCGCTGCATAAAACTGCATCAAATGCCACAATAGCAACAATATGGAAGTTAGGCATCCAGTCAAAATGTACAGCAACAGTGTACTTAAAAATCCCTAACAGATCATAGCAGGACACCAGCTGATATTCACACACTAGACAGTGATATTTGTCAGAAGGGCAATATCATCCAGAAATACCAGCATCATGCAATACTGTACGTAGCAGACAGACGGAGTAACAACAGACAGAGTAACAACAGACAGAGAAACAACAGACAAGAGTAACAACAGACAGAGAAACAACAGACAGAGTAGCAGAGGTTTAACATGGGGTTTAGGTTTAGCACCCTGACTATTGGGCACTCCACATCCTGGGCCACTTCCTAGAGACCATTATACTGGTTATTCAACACAACCTAAAACAGGGTATTCAGCAGCTATCTGATTGTAATATATTTACTGTAACGTCATATCTTCCTGCTGTTAGAGTTTAAACTTTTGACAGAGACAGACACACAGAGATAGAGTAGCAGATGTTTACCATTGGGCTTAGCACCCTGTCCATTGGGCACTCCAGCTCCTGCACCATATCCTGAAGACCGCAACAATGACTCATTAGGTACAAAAATATATATAAACAGACCAAACACGTGACATAAAAGATAACATATTGACAAGTTGTTGAATCGGTACGTTAGTCATGGGCATGCAGTCTTAGCGACACTTGTACTGCAACTAATATGAACCATACATAGACTTCAGGAACCCAATATGACACAGCATATTGAACACCCCAGCACGCAACAAGCAGTGTTCACTATTAAACTGTGACACTCACTCTAAACGAAAGCTAAACTGAGAATGTAGCAGAGACTCTATATTTAGACCGTCAGAGTCAGGGGGATGAATTCGGATTATCATGTAAGTCAGAGTTTTGAATGAACCAAGCCGTCCTCTGTGGCGCAACACTGATACATAGAACAGACACCAGGGCACAGACACAGACAGGCTCACACACTGTGCTACAGACGGGACGACAGCCAAACACACAGTTGCCTTTAGCACCCTGTTCAATAGGTTGCTCTGCTCCACCATCACCAGTCCCTAAACAACCAGTATACATGTTATGCAATCGGTGGGTCTAATCCTGAATGCTGATTGGTTAAAAGTTAATTCCAGGCGGTGTCTATTCCACAAGTTTCCACCTGCTAAATCTATACACATTTTACCACACAGTCACATAGCTTCATTAAACACATCAACATGTTCAGCTAAGAAGTCAAGTAAATGTTAATTGAAGGTCACTTCAAGTTTTTTGTCACAACTGAATTGAATGCTTTCCCAATCTGGTGATATTACATCAAGAACTACTGATAAATCAACGCTGTTAATGTAAATGAGAACTCAATTGAGGCAGGCGTAAGTGAAGACATTGGATGACAAAGACGCTGGAGAGACAACATAGATAACATGTTAAAATAACACTTCAGGAAAACACCATATCAAATGCATTAGCATCCTCAGACAGCTGATATGCACATTCTAAAGAGAGGTTTCTATGAACACCTGGAGTTAGTCACTGATTGAGATACATTTTAAGATTTAATACATTGTAATTAGATGAAGAGCAACATTCACAAACACTTTTGGAAGGAAACCATAGACAAACAACAGGAAGATGATATGCATCCCAGTTGACAACTAACAATGAAAACAAACAATTGCAGGTGAAGAGGAGTCTCTAGCGAGCCCCAGTCCAGCTGGTATTGTAGGTCTATAGTGTTTGGCTCCCTGTCCATCTGGTATCGTAGGTCTATTGTTTTTGTCTCCCTGTCCATCTGGTATCGTAGGTCTATAGTTTTTGGCTCCCGGGCCATCTGGTATTGTAGGTCTATAGTGTTTGGCTCCCTGTCCATCTGGTAGTGGTTAGATCATTGGACTAGTAACCGGAAGGTTGCAAGATCAAATTCCCGAGCTGACAAGGTAAAAATCTGTCGTTCTGCCCCTGAACAAGGAAGTTAACCAACTGTTCCTAGGCCGTCATTGAAAATAAGAATTTGTTCTTAACTGACTTGCCTAGTTAAATAAAGGTAAAAATTAAAAATGTAAAAACATCAACAAGACTCACAAAACATCCACGTCAAACCGTAAGCCCGTTGGATATACCAGCGGCTCGAGCACTGACGCTGAAACCTTGAAAGCACTTAGTAAGTATAGAGAACCAGATCAGAGACTTAGAACCAGATCAGAGACTTAGAACCAGATCAGAGACTTAGAACCAGATCAGAGACGAAGGAAAGGCCACCAGGTGCACGTATGAAACGTTAAGTTCTAGACTAATTATTATAAAGAGATGACATGAAAACAAGGAAAGCGAGGTTTACCCTGTTTGGATGGTTTAGCACCCTGTCCAGTGGGAACTCCTCCAGCTCCTGCAGCATACCCTGGAGACCACAACAGTGCTTATTCAAAAAGATTCACCCATAAACCAACCAATAAAAAGACTGGCGTCTGAACCACAAAATGAATCTAAAATTCTATATGACAATGTGATTTGAAATATCATATTGAAAATAGAATACTTTGATCATCGTTAGGAGTCACTTTCTAGTGATTGGTCAAGAAGACTCAGGACAAACACATGATGTTAGAAAAACCCAAATCCCTGTACAAAGTTAGGAACAAAACCCACAACCACAACATGCTGACAGGGGCTGTGATCCACACATGGCAATAGATATTGGCATGGTGTCTCAATAGCATTCAAACAAAACTAGGACTGAAAATGATACCTGCACCATATGTCGACAGTATGTGAAATTACACAATCAATATCATGATTGTGGCATAATGTGTCTACATGCGACATGCACCTTTACAGAATCTGGGACAAAGACACACATAGACAGACAAACACACAGGGTAGCAGATGTTTACCATTGGGTTTAGCACCCTGTCCATTGGGCACTCCAGCTCCTGCACCATATCCTGAAGACCACAATAGTGATTACTTAACACTGGCGACTATAGGACGGACTCATGCAGATACGATGCTCTGATCCACAAACATAACCATACACAGACACACCCACTTACATACTTTACTACTAACACAATTCTAATCACACCACAACAAAATATATATGGCTGCCCATTTGAAAGAATATGGCAACTGAAAAATAAAGACAACCATTGATGGTAAGTAGATAGACACCTGTTAATGCACTGAGCAAACAACCTGCATTTACACCATGTCTGACTGAATCAGCGAAAGGCATAAATACTGATTACATTTACATTACATTTAAGTCATTTAGCAGACGCTCTTATCCAGAGCGACTTATTACACAGAAGAGATTGAAAACGGCAACACGAAGAGCAGACATGAAGAGGCACAAACTGAAAAACGCAGGTAAAAACAAACTAACATGAATGCGGACACAGACGGACACAGACGGACACCGACGGACACAGACGGACACAGACGGACACAGACGGACACAGACGGACACAGACGGACACAGACGGACACAGACGGACACAGCAGGATTGGAAAGTTTACCCGGTTTTGGTCCCTTAGATCCCTGTCCATTGGGATACCCAGCTCCAGCACCTAATGTTTGCAAAGGGGCACTGTCAATTGGAATGATCGAACTCCACATGCAGTGTATGAGGTACAGAGGCTTTGCAGCAATCAACCACTTTGCTTGTACAGATGTAGGATCTTAATTTCAGCCAGTTTGCTACGGCAGGAAAATAATCCTGCTGCGACAAGAAATGTGAATTATTATGTATGTGGATTAGAATTCATTTTTAAGAGTAAATTGACACACCTGTGCATCAATCTAAGTAACATTATAAAAAGATACCCAACAAAACCAGTCAGTTTAATTGACATTTATGTAGGGGTTAATACATTTTTCATTAGGGCAAATTAGGTCTGAAATTTCAAAATGGAAAATCTTTTTAAAACTCACATTCTTCAAATTAACGTACACTGTACAGTGTACAATATGCAGATGCTAATTTGTAAGATGCGTAATATGGAAATCCCCACTGATTTATTGATTGGGATTGACAGTTTGTTCAATGATTTAAGTGCTTGAGGTGTGAGCTGTAAAAGATATCAACACTGGCTTGTAAAATAGTAGACTATAGTATTGGCCTTCAGATGGTTCAGGCCAGCAGGGATTGGCTGCTTACCTGGTCGTGGATAGCCTCTGGCTCCAGCTCCAGCCCCGTAACCTAGCAACAAGACAAGTAGCAAGATCAAAGGACATGCAACACATAACTCTTTACATCATGTCATTTAACCACATAACCACAAACAGAAAGCTTAAATCTCCACCCCTGGAGTTATTATTATTTTATTCTAAGATCACATTCTGGTTTATTAGATGAGAACCAATCTGCACTCACAGACAACGTCACAAATTCAACTTAACTATGATTAGATCCAACAGACAGAGACAGAGGAGACGGACTTGAGGATCTTAAATATTGTGTGTTCTATACAAATAAATACCAGGTAACAGAACAAACACGTACCTGGTAACAGAACAAACACGTACCAGGTAACAGAACAAACACGTACCTGGCTGTGTGCCATATCCATTACCACCGTATCCTGACAAACACAGACAAACAGACAGATGATGTTTACTCTGCATTGTTAGTATAAACTTTGGAATAAAACATCTCTTGTCCTGAATGTCACACTCACCTCCACCTCCACGTGGTTTCCCACCCTGTGAGCCCAGTCCGGCTCCCATTCCTTGGCCATTTCCTGCTCCCAGACCAGCACCTACAATCAGACAAATGGGAAGAAGTCATATTATGTAGACATTTATTAAAATAAATGAATGAATATTTAAATCAACAAGGAAAACTGCTGCAAGAGTTAGACATTTTTGGCATATAACCATTGTGGATTTAATGTAAACCTAAGTTACTAAGACATGTAATCTTAACAAGCCTTGTTCAGAGACTGTTTGTTAAGTAAAGTAGTAGACATTACCATAGCCTCCCTGGCCTCCGTTACCATAACCTCCCCTACCCCCGGCCCCTCCTGGGCCTCTGTATCCCCCTTTGGGAAAGACAGTGGAGACATGTCACATATTGATACACACAAATAACACATTGAACAGAGTAGATAAACACAAGCTGAATCACAGAGAACAGAGAATACTTACAGTGAGAATACAAAACATTAAGAACACCTGACACAGCCTTTACCTGGATTCACCTGGTCAGTCTATGATCATTTAGTGATGTCACTTGTTAAAGTCACTTCAATCAGTGTAGATGAAGGGGCCTCAGGTTAAATAAGGATTTTTAGGTCTTGAGACATGGATTGTGTATGTGTGCCTTTCAGAGGGTGAATGGATAAGACAAAAGATTGAAGTGCCTTTGAAAAGGGTATGGTAGTAAGTGCCAGGCACACCAATTTGTGTCAAGAACGGCAACGCTGCTGGGTTTTTCATGCTCAACAGTTTCCCGTGTGTATCAGGAATGGTCCACCACCCAAAAGACATCTAGTCAACTTGACAAAACTGTAGGAAACATTGGAGTCAACATGGGCCAGCATCCCTGTGGAACACTTTGGCAACATTGTAGAGTTGGGAATTGAGGCTGTTCTTAGGGCGGGGGGGGGGGGGTTCCTAATGTTTGGTACAGTAGACTCAGTGTACGCGTTTTAGCTCTATCTTTGAGAAACTCACCTCCTCCAAGCTGCTGAGCCCCCCCTGGATAACGACCACCTGTGATTCATTAGAAAGACAGGTCATGATGGTACATAAATTAAATCACAAATGATGATTGGCAGCACTAAAAATGTAAATATGGCAATCAATCAATATTACCCCCAGCTCCTCCAGTTTTGGCGGGCTTGGCTCCGTAGCCTCCCTGTATCCCAAGAGCACCAGCCCCTGGAAGACCACAAGACACCACAGGGAGATGTGAGACGTCAGTGATCAGTGATGCACCATAGTGGAGCATGTTTCTCTATGGTGGGAAAAAAATCTAAACGTTGTATCATATGAGTCTATATTAAATCATTAATAAGGAGGATGAGCATTGCAAGACAGAATCTAAGTCAGATTTCTCACTGACGATTGCACCACTTTCCGTTTTTAATTAATTCTAAAAATGACAGACAACTTAAGCAGAAACTATATTTAGTTGAGCAAATTAGTTTAGACCATGCTCAAGATGGGTCAATTGAGTGCAGTCCTGAGATAATACAGAATCTGTTAGGGGCTGATTGTTGGTGGAAGTTCCACAGGGAGATGTGAGACGTCAGTGATCAGTGAGCACCATAGCGCTTGCTTAATGCACAGCAGTGTAAGGAGAGAGGAGAGAAAGAGAGAGAGAGAGAGAGAGAGAGAGAGAGAGAGAGAGAGAGAGAGAGAGAGAGAGAGAGAGAGAGAGAGAGAGAGAGAGAGAGAGATGTGGGGGTGGGGGAGACAGACAGACATACCGAGACTAATAATTGCACTTACCCCTGGGTAGCATTTTCCCCATACCGCCACTTTGAGGTTTCACTCCTAATAGAGATGAAAAACAGAATTGCAAATCACTCTATGAAGTATACTATGCTGCTATGCTGTGGTTTGGAGAGAGATGAAGGCCTTCATCGTTTCCTGTTGGCCAGTGCCAGTATTACACCATCCATAACGTAAGCATTTGAAACCCTACAGCTGATTAAATATGAAGTGATGTCATCGGATGATGAGTAGTGAACATCTCACTCCCATCCCATGCAAACTCAGCTCCAACTGGGCAGCTTGAGGGAAGAGAAACAGACATTCCCATTGATGGAGTGGAGAGACAGACAAAAAGGAAGGACTGTGTGCAGGTTGTAAAGGATTCTTTCACAACAGGTTGTCAAATTTGGACCGCTGCTGCCACCTCACCTTCCCATGCTTTGATTCAAAGCAATCAGACGAGATGAAACTACAGAGGCTTAGCGGGGTCACCAGACTTGGAGCAGGTCTGTTTCACAGAGATCCAGGCAGCAAGGACCACGTAGGCCCATTTTTTTCCCTGATCTGACACGGACATTGGAAATTTGACACATAAATGTCAGTTGGGCGGTTTTGCAGAGATATCTGAGCATAATACCCAAGTTGATTCCTGATACTTTAGCAACATGTCTACAGCTATCTGTCACTCAGCTGTACAGGTGTAGGATCGTAATTGGATCCCCATGTTGCAGGAGAAATGTCCTGCAATGCATAAAATGTGAAACTTGTAGTGTATTTGAGGTTTGTAATTTTCACTTTGAAAATTCAGACTTGATTTTCCCAGGAAAATATCAATCCATTATAATACACATAATAATTCACATTTTCTGTCGTTGCAGGATTATTTTTCTGCTGTAGCAAACTGGCTCAAATAAAGATCCTACATCTGTATGTTGACAGGCCTTCTAGACCTCTCAGATAAAGTCACCAGAAACATGAAATGCATGTTGTCAGGGTTTAAAACAAAGTAGTTGCTCTGAATTGTTCAAATGTTCCATACAATTTTTAATTGTTTTGATTTTATCCCCAACTATTCAATTAAAGCAATTATGCTGGCAATTATTTGCTGATTTTCTCTGTGAATTTTAGAGCTTCTTTGACTACATGTGTCAAAGGAATTTCACAACTAGGGAATTGATGTTATATTAAACATATCTTATAATTCAAATGTTATTTCAATTTAATTTGGACAATTCAAATTGGCAAGTTTTTTTAATGGAAGTTGCAAGTGGTGCGTAATAGGTAACTAAATGTGGACCACAAAGCAACACATCCAACAACAAAAATAGTTCATGTTTCATATATGAATATAATATGAATATTATCATGCATAATCATTTAAGTAATCAAACTACAATTGTTAAATATGATTTTTTCTTTAAAAAAAAAATCTAATTTGGGAAACAAGCAAATCCATAATTTACAGAACAATACAATATCTTCGGAAACTACAATAAACTAATAAATAATTGACATTTAAACATTTAAGTCCAATTTACACTGCTGTGCACACAGCAAGCACCCGTGAAGATTTAAGGTGGTAACAAGCAGTCCTGTACTGACACCTACTGTACAGTGTTTCACAACACAACGTAACGTGTCTGAATGCTATTATAATAATGTTCTACAAAGACAGTCTTGAAACTACTCCAACATGAATTAAAAATACAATTTCTGATGAACCAACTCTACAAATGAAGAAATGATGGTGCCATGTCTTAATCTCTCTTTCTATCCTTCCCAATCCTCACTTCTTCTCTCTCTTCTCTCCACCTGTGATCTACATCCTTTAGACAACGTTCTCACTTTCTCTCATATTCTGTCATATTCTCTCACATCCCTCTTCCACATCCCTCACATCCCTCTTCCACATTCCTCTCATCACTCTTCCATCAGCCATTCTATCCTCCACACAGATAGTCTTGGTTATGTCTTACCTCCTTGTAGTGTGTGCTGTGTCAGCCATAGGACCAGCGAGGTCTGAAGGAGAGCTTTTACCAGCATGGTGGAGGAGACCTGGTCCGGCAGAGAGAAAAACAGGCAGACAGACAGAAAGACAAGGAGAGAGAGAGAGAAACTGGCCGACTGAACAGGGGCACAGCACAAGTAGACATCTCCAGTGTTTGCCCACGCCTTAAATACAGTTCTGGTTTTGATACCCTCCCCCTGACCAGCCCTGCCCTCTACCCTGCAATTGGCCGATGCTGCACCGAAGCACCTGCCCCATTTCTCCCTCTCTCTCTGGACAGGCAGTCAGGTCCACCTCTGCCCATCCAAAGACAGTCCACATCAGGTTGCTGATCAGCTGGATTGCTGCCAGCCAGTATATTAACATGGCAATGTGATTTGTGTGTGATGAGCGGAATAAGACAATGCTTCAAAGAGGTGATAAGTGTGAGATCATGGTTTAGATCAGGGATCATCAACTAGATTCAGCCGTGGACCGATGTTTTCTTGAGCAGATGGTCGGGGGACTGGGACATAATTACAAATCATTTGTAAACTGCAAATTGACCGCAAGAAGCCCAAACAGATATATTTGACTAAAACATCATTTCAAACCTTGCTTACATTTGTGTACGATCACGGGTCTCTCTATTATTCATGGAAATCACTTGGAGCTGATTTTCTGCTGTTTTTATAGTATGTTATGTCTAACAATAAAAATTAAGTGCATAATGTTGCTCAGAAAACTTTTTTTGTGGGTGGGGGGCAAATAAAACCACCCGCGGGCTAAATTTGTATTGTGGCCCTTCAGTTGAGGAAGCCTGGTTTAGAAGGTAAGGAGGTGGCAGTAGGACAGAAGGGCTGTTTCAGTATGACAGTGTTTTTAAAGTATTGTTTATTTAACCTTTATTTACCTAGGCAAGTCTATGTGTGTTTTGCAGAGGGGAAGGATGGGAGTGTGTATACATTCAAGGTGGCCTTGGAAATCCACTTCTTTGGACTGGCTGTATGATATTATTACATAACCCTATTACATAATTACATCATATTTATAACATTTCTGAACAGGAACTTATTATATTTATCAAAACACATATACTTAAACAAGTACATAGACCATACACACAGAAACAGAAACAGCCAATAAGCTGAAATTCCTTCTCCAAGAGAACATGTATACATACACCAGGTCTTTGTCCCTGTTGTTCAGTTCTACTCTGTAACCCCTCCCGTCTTTAAATCACATCCTGACCATAAGGAAAGAACCCTCAATGGCCCTCTGCCTCTAACAACCCCTTCAGACCCCTCCTACCCCCTCCCCACCCCTCCTTAGACTTAGTGACCCCTTCAGACCCCTCCTACCCCCTCCCCACCCCTCCTTAGACCTAGTGACCCCTTCAGACCACTCCTACCCCCTCTCAGAGCCTCACGGTCACGTCAGCCCAGCATGAGCTCACAGCGGCAATTTACAGTGACAAAACAGTGCATGAATCACTTTTCTGGCTGGAAGCAGCAATAAAATCCTAAGAAAATGTAGAAGACTGATAACATTCAAGTTGGAATCCAATTAAAACCAATAAACAGACAACCCGCTTACTTGTGGTCCCCCCCCCAAAAAAAGACATCATGCATTGAGCTCATGTCTGAATTTATATGCAGTCAAGCAAATTTTTGAGTACAATGTTTTTTTGAGTGATATTGTTAGTATATTCCTGTCAAGCCAAAGGCAAAAGGAAGCTGTTTTAGGTCTACCTCAGGTTAGTGGAGGCCAGTGGAGGTTGGTGGGGGGAGCTATAGGAGGACAATCTGATTGTAATAGCTGGAATGGAATCAATGGATTGGAGTCAAACGTGGTTTCCATATGTTTGATGTGTTTGCTACCGTTCCATTTATTCCATTCCGGCCATTACAATGAGCCCGTCCTCCTATAGCTCCTCCCACCAGCCTTCACTGGTGGAGACATATTAGATGGACACAGACAGACAAAAAGCAAATTCTTGTCAGTGATGAGAGCCAATGAAGATGCTGCCCAGAGAAAACACACTCAGAGTATCTGATGTCATCTCCACATACTGCACTGTTTACAGAGAGAGGGCTGGAACAGGCACACACACATATTTCAAACTGTATTATTTGTCAGATGCAGTTATCCAAAGCAACTTACAGTAGTGAGTACCATCATCTTCATGCAGGTCCCCCGTGGGAACTGAACCCATAACTGTGGCGTTGCAAGCGCCATGCTCTACCAACTGAGCCACAGTGGAGTAAAGTACCTAAGTAAATATACTTTAAACTACTACTTATGTTGTTTATTGGGGTATCTGTACTTTACTATTTACATTTTTACTACTTTTACTTCAATACATTCCTAGTGAAAATGATGTACCTTTTTTCCCCCTGACAGTCAAAAGTACTAGTTACATGTTGAATGGTTAGCAGGACAGAAAAAGGGTCTAATTCACAAACTTATCAAGAGAAAATCCCAGGTCATCCCTACTGCCTCTGATCTGGTAGACTCACTAAACAGAGAACATCCCTGGTCATCCCTACTGCCTCTGATCTGGTAGACTCACTAAACAGAGAACATCCCTGGTCATCCCTACTGCCTCTGATCTGGTAGACTCACTAAACAGAGAACATCCCTGGTTATCCCTACTGCCTCTGATCTGGTAGACTCACTAAACAGAGAACATCCCTGGTCATCCCTACTGCCTCTGATCTGGTAGACTCACTAAACAGAGAACATCCCTGGTCATCCCTACTGCCTCTGATCTGGTAGACTCACTAAACAGAGAACATCCCTGGTCATCCCTACTGCCTCTGATCTGGTAGACTCACTAAACAGAGAACATCCCTGGTCATCCCTACTGCCTCTGATCTGGTAGACTCACTAAACAGAGAACATCCCTGGTCATCCCTACTGCTTCTGATCTGGAGGACTCACTAAACAGAAAACATCCCAGGTCATCCCTACTGCCTCTGATCTGGTAGACTCACTAAACAGAGAACATCCCTGGTCATCCCTACTGCCTCTGATCTGGTAGACTCACTAAACAGAGAACATCCCTGGTCATCCCTACTGCCTCTGATCTGGTAGACTCACTAAACAGAGAACATCCCTGGTCATCCCTACTGCCTCTGATCTGGTAGACTCACTAAACAGAGAACATCCCTGGTCATCCCTACTGCCTCTGATCTGGAGGACTCACTAAACAGAGAACATCCCAAGTCATCCCTACTGCCTCTGATCTGGTAGACTCACTAAACAGAGAACATCCCTGGTCATCCCTACTGCCTCTGATCTGGTAGACTCACTAAACAGAGAACATCCCTGGTCATCCCTACTGCCTCTGATCTGGTAGACTCACTAAACAGAGAACATCCCTGGTCATCCCTACTGCCTCTGATCTGGTAGACTCACTAAACAGAGAACATCCCTGGTCATCCCTACTGCCTCTGATCTGGCAGACTCACTAAACAGAGAACATCCCTGGTCATCCCTACTGCCTCTGATCTGGAGGACTCACTAAACAGAGAACATCCCTGGTCATCCCTACTGCCTCTGATCTGGCAGACTCACTGAACAGAGAACATCCCTGGTCATCCCTACTGCCTCTGATCTGGCAGACTCACTAAACAGAGAACATCCCTGGTCATCCCTACTGCCTCTGATCTGGCAGACTCACTAAACAGAGAACATCCCTGGTCATCCCTACTGCCTCTGATCTGGAGGACTCACTAAACAGAGAACATCCCTGGTCATCCCTACTGCCTCTGATCTGGCAGACTCACTAAACAGAGAACATCCCTGGTCATCCCTACTGCCTCTGATCTGGCAGACTCACTAAACAGAGAACATCCCTGGTCATCCCTACTGCCTCTGATCTGGCAGACTCACTAAACAGAGAACATCCCTGGTCATCCCTACTGCCTCTGATCTGGCAGACTCACTAAACAGAGAACATCCCTGGTCATCCCTACTGCCTCTGATCTGGCAGACTCACTAAACAGAGAACATCCCTGGTCATCCCTACTGACTCTGATCTGGCAGACTCACTAAACAGAGAACATCCCTGGTCATCCCTACTGCCTCTGATCTGGCAGACTCACTAAACAGAGAACATCCCTGGTCATCCCTACTGCCTCTGATCTGGAGGACTCACTAAACAGAGAACATCCCAGGTGATCTACGCCTCTGATCTGGCAGACTCACTAAACAGAGAACATCCCTGGTCATCCCTACTGCCTCTGATCTGGCAGACTCACTAAACAGAGAACATCCCTGGTCATCCCTACTGCCTCTGATCTGGAGGACTCACTAAACAGAGAACATCCCTGGTCATCCCTACTGCCTCTGATCTGGCAGACTCACTAAACAGAGAACATCCCTGGTCATCCCTACTGCCTCTGATCTGGCAGACTCACTAAACAGAGAACATCCCTGGTCATCTACGCCTCTGATCTGGCAGACTCACTGAACAGAGAACATCCCTGGTCATCCCTACTGCCTCTGATCTGGCAGACTCACTAAACAGAGAACATCCCTGGTCATCTACGCCTCTGATCTGGCAGACTCACTAAACAGAGAACATCCCTGGTCATCCCTCTGCCTCTGATATGGAGGACTCACTAAACAGATAACATCCCTGGTCATCTACTCCTCTGATCTGGCAGACTCACTAAACAGAGAACATCCCTGGTCATCTACGCCTCTGATCTGGCAGACTCACTAAACAGAGAACATCCCATGTCATCTACGCATCTGATCTGGCAGACTCACTAAATAGAGAAAATCCCTGGTCATCCCTACTGCCTCTGATCTGGCAGACTCACTAAACAGAGAACATCCCTGGTCATCCCTACCGCCTCTGATCTGGAGGACTCACTAAACAGAGAACATCCCTGGTCATCCCTACTGCCTCTGATCTGGATGACTCCCTAAACAGAGAACATCCCTGGTCATCCCTACTGCCTCTGATCTGGAGGACTCACTAAACAGAGAACATCCCTGGTCATCCCTATTGCCTCTGATCTGGAGGACTCACTAAATACATCCTTCATTTGTAAATGATGTCTGAGTGTTGGATCGTGCCCCTGGCTATCCGTCAATTAAACAAATCTTAGAAAATGGTGCAGTCTGGTTTGTTTTACATAAGGAATTTTAAAAGAGTTATACTTTTCCTTTTGAGACTTAAATATATTTGAGCAATCACATTTACTTTTGATACTTAAGTATATTTAAAACCAAATACTTTGAGACTTTTACTCAAGTAGTATTTTACTGGGTGACTCACTTTTACTTCAGTCACTTTCTATGAAACTATCTTTACTTTTACTCAAGTATGACAATTGGGTACTTTTTACACCACTGCTGTGCCACACGGGAATACATATATATGTAGAAAACATACTCGGGCAAACTAACACAAAACCTCTATGCACAACATTCCAGTCTACTGACAGGTGTAATATAAATGGATAGGGCTGTTGCTCTGGGAAGAGAGATGATGATGAAGAGTGGTAGAGAGCTTTCACAGTCAGGTGTTCCAAACAAGACCCATTAGGTTAATTAATGACCGTCTTGTTTTTACTAAACAGGTGTGACTGTAGACCTCCTAAAAAATTAAGGAAAGGGAAAAGAATGAGAACACGCAAACAGAATGTCTGAAATGTACACAAACAGCCCAGAAAAGGGCCCAGTAAATTGCAGGATAAATATGACATCATTGTAGAATAGTTTGTTTCTGCCAGGCACTGTAAGGCTCAGTGAAAAGCATGTTGGTATAAATGTTTAATGTGGAAACCTGTGCAACCAGGTTGAACTATACCTCAATGCCACCTCCTCTCTTAAAAGATGAAAAGGGATTTTTCCATAATTATTCTACAGTGAGACGTTGTAAAAATGTTCCTTCAAAATAACCTAAAACCTTTTATTACACTGTTTGTACTCTTAGTTTTCACCTCAGTTCGTAAACAAGAGGCATTGGTCCATCCATGGGATTGTGGTGCCTCATTTACTCATACATGATCTACTGTCTTCTACACTTCAACTGTGCTGTGTGAGGGCTGCTACCACTAACATGCACTGTCCACCTACACCTCCATGACTGCCGAATATATGAGGATATAAAACATTAAAATAGTCTATATGGCACCACGCTGATATCCAAAACCTTACACAATATACAATAAATTAACGAGTGGAAGTCAAAAAACTCTGGTTATTTTCATGATTGTATAGAACTGAAAGTATAGAACTCTGAATAGAAACCCTAACTTCTTAGACATAAATGATTCAAATTACTCCTCACCCACGTTTGACCTCTGCATGTATATTTTCTGGTCATTTCAATCATGGGGATCTTTTTGAAGACATTGTCCAAACCCACAGCTTCTGTGTGGTCAGTGCACTGCACAATTAATGTCAACACAATACAGTTTTTTATTATTGTTTTTAATTTGACCTTTATTTAACTAGGCAAGTCAGTTAAGAACACATTCTTATTTTCAATGACGGCCTAGGAACAGTGGGTTAACTGCCTGTTCAGGGGCAGAACAACAGATTTGTACCTTGTAAGCTTGGGGATTTCGGTTGCTAGTCCAACACTCTAACCACTAGGCTACCCTGCCGCCCCACATTGATGAGAGGATCCAAAGAACACTGGTTATTTTCAGAGAAAAGAGAGGCAGAAAGAGGGAAGAAAGAGAGTAGAAAGAGAGGGAAGAAAGAGAGAGGCAGAATGAGGGAAGAAATAGGGAAGAGAGGCAGAAAGAGGGAAGAAAGAGAGTAGAAAGAGAGGGAAGAAAGAGAGGCAGAAAGAGGGAAGAAAGAAGCAGAAAGAGGGAAGAAAGAAGCAGATAGAGGGAAGAAAGAAGCAGAAAGAGAGAAGAAAGAAGCAGAAAGAGGGAAGAACGAAGCAGAAAGAGGGAAGAAAGAAGCAGAAAGAGGGAAGAAAGAAGAAGATAGAGGGAAGAAAGAAGCAGAAAGAGGGAAGAAAGAAGCAGAAAGGGGGAAGAAAGTGGGAAGAAAGAAGCAGAAAGAGGGAAGAAAGTGGGAAGAAAGAAGCAGAAAGAGGGAAGAAAGAAGAAGATAGAGGGAAGAAAGAAGCAGAAAGAGGGAAGAAAGTGGGAAGAAAGAAGCAGAAAGAGGGAAGAAAGAAGAAGATAGAGGGAAGAAAGAAGCAGAAAGAGGGAAGAAAGAAGCAGAAAGGGGGAAGAAAGTGGGAAGAAAGAAGCAGAAAGAGGGAAGAAAGAAGCAGAAAGGGGGAAGAAAGTGGGAAGAAAGAAGCAGAAAGGGGGAAGAAAGTGGGAAGAAAGAAGCAGAAAGAGGGAAGAAAGTGGGAAGAAAGAAGCAGAAAGAGGGAAGAAAGAAGAAGATAGAGGGAAGAAAGAAGCAGAAAGAGGGAAGAAAGAAGCAGAAAGGGGGAAGAAAGTGGGAAGAAAGAAGCAGAAAGAGGGAAGAAAGAAGCAGAAAGGGGGAAGAAAGTGGGAAGAAAGAAGCAGAAAGAGGGAAGAAAGAAGAAGATAGAGGGAAGAAAGAAGCAGAAAGAGGGAAGAAAGTGGGAAGAAAGAAGCAGAAAGAGGGAAGAAAGAAGAAGATAGAGGGAAGAAAGAAGCAGAAAGAGGGAAGAAAGAAGCAGAAAGGGGGAAGAAAGTGGGAAGAAAGAAGCAGAAAGGGGGAAGAAAGTGGGAAGAAAGAAGCAGAAAGAGGGAAGAAAGTGGGAAGAAAGAAGCAGAAAGAGGGAAGAAAGAAGCAGAAAGAAGCAGAAAGAGGGAAGAAAGTGGGAAGAAAGAAGCAGAAAGAGGGAAGAAAGAAGCAGAAAGAGGGAAGAGAGAGGGCAGAAAGAGGTGGTATAGACAGTGTTGGCTCTTTGAGGAAGTGAGAAGAACAGGCTATGCAATGTGTGGACGGACATCTGGACGGCTATTTATGTGTGGTCAGTCAAACTGAAAATACCGTGCCTCACTGAACACACAGACTGAAACAGAAACTGGAAAAACACACCATACCATAGAGACAACCTCATAGTTGGTAAGGAGGAGGGGGCTGAACAGGTAGTTCCTGCAAACACAACACACGATGAATGCATGCACCTACACTGATGCAAGCACACACACTGAGACGTCGCAAGACAGTGTGCCACCGCAGCACTGGCATACATACATAACAATCAGTCAATTCTTAGTTTCTGACAGGTTCTCACATGCCTGTGCGTAGGTGTGTGCATTCAAATGATTTGCAATCATGTTTTTCATCTCTTAGGATTGAGGTAAATGCCATTATTAGTGTGTGTGTCTGTCTGAGATAAACCTGTGCCCACTACATCTGTCCCAGGGCCTCATTCATCCTCTGAATATCAATAACCCATCTCTTCAGACACATGTTTCAAACCCAGACAAATATGGTGCTGGACACATGACATAATTATTTGTCATGTATTTTTTTAATTGCTTACCGCAATTTAGCCCTGAGGTTCCAGAGTGTTAGGCCTACGTGGTTTTATGCTCTTCGGGCATTGTGCTGCTCCAGTCTCGTAAGTTGCTCTGGCCACACCTGGGGGTTCTCAATATTAGTGTTCAACTCTGTGTAGCATATCAAAACTGAGTTAAGAGAACACAAAGAACCACAGAAAGGTCTGAAAAGCATGCTCACCTCCCTAGCTGTGCAGGTGCAACGGACATACCAGAGGATGTGGCTGAACCAACAGGTGGTGGTTGTGTCTGATGACAAATCTGTTTGCAATAAAATATCCCTCTGACAGACCACCTGCACCCTCTCACAGATGGACAACTCAAACAGTCAATATTTGCAGTCAAAATCAATCACTGCAGTAGCAATGGATATAAAAACCTTGACAACAGTAGCGGAACAGAGAGATGCAAGAGAAGCTTTTGTGTAGATACACGACTCAGGTTGCCCGAGCTGGATCCTCCAGGACACACAAATCAAAGACAAAAAGCTGACCAGCAGCAGGGATATGGACAGGGGGAGTATGGAATCCCATATGAGCTATTACCTATACTCTTAGAAAAAAAAGGTTCCAAACGGGTTCTTCGGCTGTCCCCATAGAAACCTTTTGAGTTCCATGTAGAACCCTCTGTAAAAAAAATATTTATTTATTTATTTCAGTGTAAACTCAAACACCCGAAACCAAATATCCCAAATATGTAGAAAAAAATAATAGACCTATATATGTAATAATAATAATAATAATAATAATATATGCCATTTAGCAGACGCTTTTATATGTTTTTATTATATAATCTTTGAGAACTAACAATCACCAATATAAAAGCGAAACATTCAGGGGAATAGAAAAATCCAAAAATAATGCATTTAACAGTATTGATGTTGTTAATAAATTTGAGCAAAAGAACCAGCCATGGCAAAATGCATAGAATTGCAGGAATTTATCTTTAAACTGCTAAATGTTCTCTCAGCTACATGGCAGAATATGTATAATCCTGTGGAGGCTGCTGAGGGGAGGACGGCACATAATGGTTGGAACGCAGCAAATGGAATGGAAACCATGTGTTTGATGTATTTCATACCATTCCACTCATTACGCTCCAGAAATTACCACGAGCCCGTCCTCCCCAATTAAGGTGCCACCAACCTCCTGTGGTAGAATTGCTTAAAAAACTGCATCTTTATCTTTCAACTCCATGGCAAAATGTGTAGAAATGCAGGAAATGTACTTTGAAACTGCCAAAATGCATCTCGGCTCTACTGAGAAATTCTAAGAATTGCAGGAAATTTGCTTAAAGAAATGCAGGCCGGGGGCAGCAGGAGCAGAGGGGTGCCAGGAGGAGGAGGGGGTGAGTGGGGCTGTTTAAACAGTCATATAGAATCCAGACTGATGAAACAGACAGGAGAGGGAGAGGGTCACATACAGACGGGCCGGCCTGTCAAAATATCATGACTCTGCCAAGCTCTCAGTGAGAGAGAATGGCCAAGAGACTAGCTGCCGGCCCAGTTGGGTGATCTACAGTTTCCTGCCCCATAGGCCAGGCACGCAGTAATGGACAGCTCCATTAACACTGTAATAATTACTGCCTCTTATTCAGACTGAGATAACCCACTGGGCACACTACGTCATTTCAACATGGATAATTGGGTAATATTTGGTTGAGACATTGACCAATGAGGTTACAACCTATATTCACTCAAAAAGACAGACAAAAGTTAGTTGCATTTGCATTGTGTTACTATGCTTTCAAACGTCTAAAAGCACAACCAAATTCCCATGGAAAAACAATGTCTGAGTTTTGGTTTAGTCGTCACCCAAATGTTGATCACGGCACTTTGAATCATTTAAAAGCACAGCAAAGTTCAAATGTCAGATATCTGTTTATACAACAGAGGAATGTGATATCACTGCGTTTCATCTAATAGCACAACCACATGACCTGGATTGCAGTTGAGATTACATTAAAATTACATGGTGCAAGTGATCATTGTCCTTCGAGATTCTGCACAAATTATGACAGCAATTGTGAAGATCTCCACAGACCTGCTATGTTGATCATGCACTCTATATGATTACATAAGAAGAAATACATAGTTACAGTAAAACTCAAAATGTGGCCATGGATCTATTACTAATTTTAAGGTTGAATGTTACATTTGTTTGTAAAATAGCTTTAACTGTAGGCTATTTAAGAAATTACAAAAGTACATTTGATTGACAACACAACCAAATATCAACATTTAAAGGATACGTATGTATTGCTTTTGTAGTTCCACCTGAGCTACTGGCTTATCCCATTCTTTAACTTGTATTTTTGGTTGAGTTGAAGACATGAATCCAACATATAATTTGCTAACTTGGGCTAAGTTAATAGGCTATGTATTGTATTTCAAAAGTGATATTGAATTGTGTTTGGTTGTCAACACAAATAATATTTTAAGGAGATTTCTCTTCTCATTGGATAGTTCCATCTGTGCAACTGTAACGGTTTTCTTCTGGTGAAAGAGAGGCGGACCAAAATGCAACGTGGTGGTTATTCATGTTTTTAATAAAGACGACTATACATGAACAGACTAAACAAAACAAGAAAAGTGAAAACCTAAACAGTCCTATCTGGTGCAAACACAGAGACAGGAACAATCACCCACAAAACCCAACACAAAACAGGCTACCTAAATATGCTTCCCAATCAGAGACAATGACTAACACCTGCCTCTCATATCAGGCCAAACATAGAAATAGACAAACCAGACACACAACATAGAATGCCCACCTAGCTCACGTCCTGACCAACACTAAAACAAGGAAAACACATATGAACGATGGACAGAACGTGACAGAACCCCCCCCCCCCCCCCCCCCCCCCCCCCAAGGTGCGGACTCCGAACGCACAACCTAAACCTATAGGGGAGGGTCTGGGTGGGCATCTGTCCGCGGTGGCGGCTCTGGCGCTGGACGTGGACCCCACTCCATAATTGTCTTCGTCCACCTCCTTAGCGTCCCTTGAGTGGCGACCCTCGCCGCTAACCTTGGCCTAGGAAACCTAACAACGGGCCCCACTGGACTGAGGTAGCTCAGGGCTGAGGGGAAGCTCGGGACTGAGGGGAAGCTCGGGACTGAGGGGAAGCTCAGGAGTGAGAGGAAGCTCAGGAGTGAGAGGAAGCTCAGGCAGGTTGATGGATCTACCAGATCCTGGCTGGCTGGTGGTTCCGGCAGATCCTGGCTGACTGGCACTTCTGGCGGATCCTGGCTGACTGGTGGATCCTGGCAGACTGGCGGATCCTGGCTGAATGGCAGATCTAACTGATCCTGGCTGACTGGCAGATCCTGGCCGACTGGCGGATCCTGGCTGAGTGGCAGATCCTGGCTGACTGGCAGATCCTGGCCGACTGGCAGATCTGGCGGATCCTGGCTGACTGATGGATCCTGGCAGACTGGCGGATCCTGGCTGACTGGCACTTCTGGCAGATCCTGGCTGACTGGTGGATCCTGGCTGACTGGCAGATCCTGGCTGACTGGCAGATCCTGGCAGATCCTGGCTGACTGGCAGATCCTGGCAGATCCTGGCTGACTGGCACTTCTGGCAGATCCTGGCTGACTGGTGGATCCTGGCAGACTGGCGGATCCTGGCAGACTGGCGGATCCTGGCAGACTGGCGGATCCTGGCTGACTGGCGGATCCTGGCCGACTGGCGGATCCTGGCCGACTGGCAGTTCTGGCAGATCCTGGCTGACTGGCACTTCTGGCGGATCCTGGCTGACTGGTGGATCCTGGCAGACTGGCGGATCCTGGCTGAATGGCGGATCTAACTGATCCTGGCTGACTGGCAGATCCTGGCCGACTGGCGGATCCTGGCTGAGTGGCAGATCCTGGCTGACTGGCAGATCCTGGCCGACTGGCAGTTCTGGCGGATCCTGCTGACTGGTGGATCCTGGCTGACTGGCACTTCTGGCGGATCCTGGCTGACTGGTGGATCCTGGCAGACTGGCGGATCCTGGCTGAATGGCGGATCTAACTGATCCTGGCTGACTGGCAGATCCTGGCCGACTGGCAGTTCTGGCGGATCCTGGCTGACTGATGGATCCTGGCAGACTGGCGGATCCTGGCTGACTGGCACTTCTGGCGGATCCTGGCTGACTGGTGGATCCGGGCAGACTGGCGGATCCTGGCTGAATGGCGGATCTAACTGATCCTGGCTGACTCGCAGATCCTGGCCGACTGGCAGATCCTGGCCGACTGGCAGATCCTGGCGGATCCTGGCCGACTGGCAGATCCTAGCGGATCCTGGCCGACTGGCAGATCCTGGCTGACTGGCAGATCCTGGCCGACTGGCAGATCCTGGCCGACTGGCAGTTCTGGCGGATCCTGGCTGACTGGCGGATCCTGGCAGACTGGCGGATCCCGGCTGACTGGCAGTTCTGGTGGATCCTGGCTGACTGGTAGTTCTGGCAGATCCTGGCTGACTGGCGGATCCTGGCAGACTGGCGGATCCTGGCTGAATGGCGGATCTAACTGATCCTGGCTGACTGGCAGATCCTGGCCGACTGGCGGATCCTGGCTGACTGGCAGATCCTGGCCGACTTGCAGATCCTGGCCGACTGGCAGATCCTGGCCGACTGGCAGATCCTGGCAGATCCTGGCCGACTGGCAGATCCTGGCTGACTGGCAGATCCTGGCTGACTGGCAGATCCTGGCTGACTGGTAGTTCTGGCAGATCCTGGCTGACTGGCGGATCCTGGCAGACTGGCGGATACTGGCTGACTGGCGGATCCTGGCCGACTGGCGGATCCTGGCTGAGTGGCAGATCCTGGCTGACTGGCAGATCCTGGCCGACTGGCAGTTCTGGCGGATCCTGCTGACTGGTGGATCCTGGCTGACTGGCACTTCTGGCGGATCCTGGCTGACTGGTGGATCCTGGCAGACTGGCGGATCCTGGCTGAATGGCGGATCTAACTGATCCTGGCTGACTGGCAGATCCTGGCCGACTGGCAGTTCTGGCGGATCCTGGCTGACTGATGGATCCTGGCAGACTGGCGGATCCTGGCTGACTGGCACTTCTGGCGGATCCTGGCTGACTGGTGGATCCGGGCAGACTGGCGGATCCTGGCTGAATGGCGGATCTAACTGATCCTGGCTGACTCGCAGATCCTGGCCGACTGGCAGATCCTGGCCGACTGGCAGATCCTGGCGGATCCTGGCCGACTGGCAGATCCTAGCGGATCCTGGCCGACTGGCAGATCCTGGCTGACTGGCAGATCCTGGCCGACTGGCAGATCCTGGCCGACTGGCAGTTCTGGCGGATCCTGGCTGACTGGCGGATCCTGGCAGACTGGCGGATCCCGGCTGACTGGCAGTTCTGGTGGATCCTGGCTGACTGGTAGTTCTGGCAGATCCTGGCTGACTGGCGGATCCTGGCTGAATGGCGGATCTAACTGATCCTGGCTGACTGGCAGATCCTGGCCGACTGGCGGATCCTGGCTGACTGGCAGATCCTGGCCGACTTGCAGATCCTGGCCGACTGGCAGATCCTGGCCGACTGGCAGATCCTGGCAGATCCTGGCCGACTGGCAGATCCTGGCTGACTGGCAGATCCTGGCTGACTGGCAGATCCTGGCTGACTGGTAGTTCTGGCGGATCCTGGCTGACTGGCGGATCCTGGCAGACTGGCGGATACTGGCTGACTGGTGGATCCTGGCAGACTGGCGGATCCTGGCTGACTGGCGGATCCTGGCTGAATGGCAGACTGGCAGAACCTGGCCGGCTGGCATATCCTGGCCGACTGGCAGATCCTGGCCGACTGGCAGTTCTGGCGGATCCTGGTTGACTGGCGGATCCTGGCAGACTGGCGGATCCTGGCTGACTGGCAGATCCTGGCTGTCTGGCAGATCCTGGCTGACTGGCAGATCCTGGCTGACTGGCAGATCCTGGCGGATCCTGGCAGACTGGCGGATCCTGGCAGACTGGCGGATCCTGGCTGACTGGTGGATCCTGGCAGACTGGCGGATCCTGGCTGACTGGCGGCTCTGGCGGATCCTGGCTGACTGGCGGCGCTTGGCAGACTGGCGGCACTGGCGGCACTGGGCAGACTGGCGGCACTGGCGGCTCTGGGCAGACTGGCGGCACTGGCGGCGCTGGACATACTGGTAGCTCAGACAGCGCAGGGCAGACGGGTAGCTCAGACGACGCTGGGCAGACTGGCGGCACTGGCGGCGCCGGGCAGACTGGTAGCTCAGACGGCGCTGGGCAGACGGGTAGCTCAGACGGCGCTGGGCAGACTGGAGAAAAAGGCTCTGGCAGCGCTGGACAGGCGGGAGACTCTGGCTGCGCTGGAGAGGAGGAAAGCTCCGGCAGCGCTGGACAGGCGGGACGCACTATAGGCCTGATGCGTGGTGCTGGCACTGGTGGTACTGGGCCACGCACCTCCGGGTGAGTGCAAGGAACAGGACACACCGGGTTGTGAAGGTGTACTGGAGACCTGGTGTGTATAGCCGGCATCAAATCCCCCGGAACTCCAACACATGTTTCAGGCTGAGTACGAGGAACTGACACGGGTGACATCGGACAGCTAACACGCTCCTCAGGGCGAATGCCGTGCATACTATGCCAAACCAACAGCTTTCTTTCTACTCTGTCCAATACATCCTCCACACTCTCAGACTCAGCACTCTGCTTCGCCGACAGCTCCAATTCCATCCATGGCTCCTTACGGTAAACAGGGGGAGTTGGCTCAGGTCTGACTCCTGACTCTGCCACACTCTCCCTGTGCCCCTCCCCAATAAATTTTTGGGGGTGCCTGTTACGGATACAGTTATCCTGTGTGTGTGTATCCTGTGTGTGTGTTTCTTTTCTCTCCTTCTCCCCTCACAGGTGAAAATCATCACTCCCCAATCAGTCAACAATCAATCATCAATCAGAAGACACACCTCCTCCTATTTCCTGACCTATCACAGTTCCTTCCCCATGGTTTAAAAACCCCATTTGTTTGTTCTAGAGCTCAGCTCAGCTCAGCTCAATCTCAGCTCAATCTCTAGCTCAATCTCTAGCTCAATCTCTCTGTAAATGCCATGTCTGCAGGTCTCTGTGTTTCACTCTCGCTTTGTATCTTAACCTCTCTTTTGTTTAAGCACCTCATAGCACTTTGTCATCACCTGTGAGTATTGTTTTTGTTTATGGTGTTTGTTTGTTGCTGGTGGGAAAAGGGGGAAACCAAGACAAGTCGCCCATGGGCATACACTACCCGTAGGTGAACTTTGTTAAATACACTAGTTAGAACTGGGCGGACCACCCACTGTATTTTTGGTTAGTTAGTTAGCTGTTGTTAAAGTAGGCTAGTCTAGCTTAGGGGTGTTTTTGAATACTTATTGTTTCTTTCCTTGGGTCCAGCTCAGCCCCTTTTCCTGTTCCCCCTATTACCGTGTGTTTATAAATAAACCTAGAGTTTGACGGTAGATTTCTGTTGTCGTGGTTATTTCGTGCACACTTTTACTTTGTCACAATAATAATTTGCATGAGTTATGTTACGGGTCTCATTACCATCCCCCCTAGACTGTCAGGCCAAAAGGGATTCGTAACAGTGCCTCTCGGGCTTCCAGCCGCTCTGCCTTGCTAGCTCCTCATAATGCCGCCTCTCTGCTTTCGCTGCCTCCAGCTCGGCTTTGGGGCGGCAATATTCCCCTGGCTCTGTCCAGGGTCCTTTTCCGTCAAGGATCTCCTCCCAAGTCCATTAAATAGTGCAGCCTCTCCCACTGCTGCTGCTGCCTCTGTTGCTTCTCCTGCTGCTGCCTTTGCTGCTGCTGCTGTTGCTCCTGCTGCACCTGTCGCTTCTCCTGCTGCTGCTGTTGCTGCTGCCTCTGTTTACCACGCCGCTTGGTCCTTGGTTGGTGGGTGATTCTGTAACGGTTTTCTTCGGGTGAAAGAGAGGCGGACCAAAATGCAAAGTGGTGGTTATTCATGTTTTTAATAAAGACAACTATACATGAACAGACTAAACAAAACAAGAAAAGTGAAAACCTAAACAGTCCTATCTGGTGCAAACACAGAGACAGGAACAATCACCCACAAAACCCAACACAAAACAGGCTACCTAAATATGGTTCCCAATCAGAGACAATGACTAACACCTGCCTCTGATTGAGAACCATATCAGGCCAAACATAGAAATAGACAAACCAGACACACAACATAGAATGCCCACCCAGCTCAGGTCCTGACCAACACTAAAACAAGGAAAACACATACGAACGATGGACAGAATGTGACAGCAACTGACTCAGTCTGGCTTTAATTCCAGTTTGTCTACAAATTAATAATTGATATGTTGGATTCACGTCTCCATCTCAACCACAAATCAAAGTTATAGAACAAAATCAAATCAAACTTTAAATGCACTTTAAATCAAGTTTGATTTCATTTAGTCCTATTCTTTAAATTTCACTTTTGGTTGAGCTGGAGACATTTGGATATCCTTCAAATTTTGATATTTGGTTGAGTTGACAACCAGACACAATTCAATATAACTAAATATCATTACATTTTAAATCAACCAGAGCTTGAAACCATAGGCCTATTGTATTTTTTATTTTTTATGATGAGTTGAATTGAACAATTGCTGTTGATTACTTTGCAGGCCTAAATAGCATCATTAATGATTGATAAAGTATGGTCACATTTCATTTGCTCTGTTAAACCTACACTTTGGAATGACTTCGATAGTGACACAGAATATATTTTCGATTTTAAGTGGAGATCTCTTAACAATAATTCTCATGATAGCACATTGCTAACAGTTGGTGACACATTTCGTGGCTAAGTAGGGCTTACTTAAAACCTTGTGATGGGAGACCAAAGACTAACTGTAAATGGATCAAATCTCCAGTAGGAGGTGCTGCCGAGCCTATTGTTTTGTTTTTCTGACAGTTCCTTCAGAAAGTATTCATACCCCTTGTCTTTTTCTACATTTTGTTGTGTTACCGCCTGAATTTCAAATGTATTATATTGAGATGTTTTGTCACTGGCCTACACATAATACCCCATAATGTAAAAGGGGAATTATGTTTTTCGAAATGGTCCCAAATGTATTAAAAATGAACAGCTGAAAAGTATTGAGTCAATAGGTATTCAACCCCTTTGTTATGGCAAGCCTAAATAAGTTCAGGAGTAAAAATCTGCTTAACAAGTCACACAATAAGTTGCATGGATTCACTCTGTGTGCAATAAGTGTTTAACAGGATTTTTGAATGACTACCTCATCTCTGTTCCTCACACAAACAATTATCAGTTGACCAGTGAATTTCAAACAGATTCAACCACTAAGATGAAGGAGATTTCCCAATGCCTCACAAAGAAAGGCACCTATTGGTAAAAAAGCAGACATTGAATATCCCTTTGTCACTATAAAGATACAGGCATCCTTCTTAACTCAGTTGTAGGACAGGAAGGGAACTGCTCAGGAATTTCTGTGAGATTTACATTTTACATTTACATTACATTTAAGTCATTTAGCAGACGCTCAAATTGGTGCATTCACCTTATGACATCCAGTGGAACAGTCACTTTACAATAGTGCATCTAAATCTTAAAGGGAGGGGGGGTGAGAGGGAATACTTATCCTATCCTAGGTATTCCTTAAAGAGGTGGGGTTTCAGGTGTCTCCGGAAGGTGGTGATTGACTCCGCTGTCCTGGCGTCGTGAGGGAGTTTGTTCCACCATTGGGGGGCCAGAGCAGCAAACAGTTTTGACTGGGCTGAGCGGGAGCTGTACTTCCTCAGTGGTAGGGAGGCGAGCAGGCCAGAGGTGGATGAACGCAGTGCCCTTGTTTGGGTGTAGGGCCTGATCAGAGCCTGGAGGTACTGAGGTGCCGTTCCCCTCACAGCTCCGTAGGCAAGCACCATGGTCTTGTAGCGGATGCGAGCTTCAACTGGAAGCCAGTGGAGAGAACGGAGGAGCGGGGTGACGTGAGAGAACTTGGGAAGGTTGAACACCAGACGGGCTGCGGCGTTCTGGATGAGTTGAAGGGGTTTAATGGCACAGGCAGGGAGCCCAGCCAACATCGAGTTGCAGTAATCCAGACGGGAGATGACAAGTGCCTGGATTAGGACCTGCGCCGCTTCCTGTGTGAGGCAGGGTCGTACTCTGCGGATGTTGTAGAGCATGAACCTACAGGAACGGGCCACCGCCTTGATGTTGGTTGAGAACGACAGGGTGTTGTCCAGGATCACGCCAAGGTTCTTAGCGCTCTGGGAGGAGGACACAATGGAGTTGTCAACCGTGATGGCGAGATCATGGAACGGGCAGTCCTTCCCCGGGAGGAAGAGCAGCTCCGTCTTGCCGAGGTTCAGCTTGAGGTGGTGATCCGTCATCCACACTGATATGTCTGCCAGACATGCAGAGATGCGATTCGCCACCTGGTCATCAGAAGGGGGAAAGGAGAAGATTAATTAGCATAGCAATGATAGGAGAGACCATGTGAGGTTATGACAGAGCCAAGTGACTTGGTGTATAGCGAGAATAGGAGAGGGCCTAGAACAGAGCCCTGGGGGACACCAGTGGTGAGAGCGCGTGGTGAGGAGACAGATTCTCGCCACGCCACCTGGTAGGAGCGACCTGTCAGGTAGGACGCAATCCAAGCGTGGGCCGCGCCGGAGATGCCCAACTCGGAGAGGGTGGAGAGGAGGATCTGATGGTTCACAGTATCGAAGGCAGCCGATAGATCTAGAAGGATGAGAGCAGAGGAGAGAGAGTTAGCTTTAGCAGTGCAGAGCGCCTCCGTGATACAGAGGAGAACAGTCTCAGTTGAGTGACTAGTCTTGAAACCTGACTGATTTGGATCAAGAAGGTCATTCGGGAGATCTGGCCAAGGACGGCACGTTCAAGAGTTTTGGAGAGAAAAGAAAGAAGGGATACTGGTCTGTAATTGTTGACATCGGAGGGATCGAGTGTAGGTTTTTTCAGAAGGGGTGCAACTCTCGCTCTCTTGAAGACGGAAGGGACGTAGCCAGCGGTCAGGGATGAGTTGATGAGCGAGGTGAGGTAAGGGAGAAGGTCTCCGGAAATGGTCTGGAGAAGAGAGGAGGGGATAGGGTCAAGCGGGCAGGTTGTTGGGCGGCCGGCCGTCACAAGACGCGAGATTTCATCTGGAGAGAGAGGGGAGAAAGAGGTCAGAGCACAGGGTAGGGCAGTGTGAGCAGAACCAGCGGTGTCGTTTGACTTAGCAAACGAGGATCGGATGTCGTCGACCTTCTTTTCAAAATGGTTGACGAAGTCGTCTGCAGAGAGGGAGGAGGGGGGGGGGAGGATTCAGGAGGGAGGATAAGGTGGCAAAGAGCTTCCTAGGGTTAGAGGCAGATGCTTGGAATTTAGCGTGGTAGAAAGTGGCTTTAGCAGCAGAGACAGAGGAGGAAAATGTAGAGAGGAGGGAGTGAAAGGATGCCAGGTCCGCAGGGAGGTGAGTTTTCCTCCATTTCCGCTCGGCTGCGAGATCAAAGGTGATTTTTTTTTAAACGTTACAGAGTTTAATGGCTGTAATAGGAGAAAACGGAGGATGGATCAACAACATTGTAGTTGCTCCACAATAATATCCTAAATTACATAGTGAAAATAAGGAAACCTGTACAGAAAACAAATATTCCAAAATCTGCATACTGTTTGCAACAAGGCACTCAAGTAATACTTTTAAAAATGTGGCAAAGCAATTAACTTTTTGTCCTGCATACAAATTGTTTTGTTTTGAGGCAAATCCCACACAACACATCACTGAGTACCACTCTCCATATTTTCAAGCATAGTGGTAGCTGCATCATGTTATGGGTATGCTTGTAATCGATAAGGACTGGGGAGTTTTTTAGGATTAAATTAACAAAATGGTGCTAAGCACAGGCAAAATCCTACAGGAAAACCTGGTTCATGCTGCTTTCCACCAGACACTGGAAGATGAACTCTCCTTTCAGCAGGACAATAACCAAAAACACAAGGCCAAATTAACACTGGAGTTGCTTACCAAGAAGACAGTGAATGTTTCTGAGTGGCCGAGTTACAGTTCTGTCTGAAATCTATCTGAACATCTATTGCAAGACCTGAAAATGGTTGTCTAGCAATGATCAATAACCAATTTGACAGAGCTTAAAGAATTTTGAAATAATAATGGGCAAATGTTGCACAATCCAGGTGTGGTACACTCTCAGAGACTTACCCAGAAAGACTCAAAGCTGTAATCGCTGCCAAAGTTGCTCTACATAAACAGTTACGTAAATGTGATATTCCTGTAATTCATTTTTCAATATATTTTCAAAACTTCCTCAAAGCATGTTTTCACTTTGTCATTATGGGGTATTGTGTGTAGTAAAAAGGCTGTAACACAACAAAATGTGGAATAAGTCAAGGGATATGAACACTGTAACGTTGAAAATTATGTTTTTTTAATGTTACAAATTCAACATATTTCATACAAGGTTTGCCTATGTTGAAATTTGGTTACCATAATGACATAAAAACAACAAATCCATATATTTCCACTTAGATTCCACGTCACAATAAGTTGACAAACTATGTTGAAACAACATTGATTCAACCAGTTTGTGCCCAGTGGTAATCCATTACATATTGAGACAAGGGCCAAGGGGGTTAGCCTATATACTGTTGCATTTAGATTAGTCTGTTGGCAACTTGGCATGCTAAAATCATCTCATAATGAACACTTTTCAGCCCCTACATATCCATAAAATGATCAGTCCAATCAGTCAAATGATGGTAGAACTCACTGTTTCCCAGCTATTTAACCACTGGTTACAATAACCGAATACCGAATTGAAGTCCACCATACTGGATTTTAAGACCATAATTGAATTTTAGTCTTGCTAATCAAGATGATCAAGCTCTGTCAGATGAATTCACTCAATGTGAAAGAAAGATCATAGAACAGACACTTAACCGCCTTTCTGTCCACAGACACCTCCATTTCCCTGTTGACTCTCAGTGACGGCATATGGAAGATTCCACTATAAAGCCCTCACATCGCTCCCCGTCTCCGTCTCCATTCCAAATCCCCCGCTGACTGAGTCAGACAGTGACAATATTGATGGTGTATTCTCAGTATTAAAGGCTTGTTTTAGTGTCTACAGCCAGGGTTACCCCACCAAAACAGACAGGCAGGGTCTCTGTCCAGCCACTTAGAAAACAGAGTGAGATAGTCTGATGGATACGTGTCTATGCTTTAGCAACTCTATGCATTTTTCTTTCTTTTTATTTCTAATGTTTTTTGTACATACTATGTTGATATTGACTACTGCACTGTTGGGAAGAGCTTGCAAGTTAAGCATTTCACTGTACTCGTGACAAATAAAACTTGAAACTTGCATCCTTTTGCATCAGCTGGTAGTGAATTGTTCTTATTTTGTGTGTTGAATTACACTGAACAAAAATATAAATGCAACATGTAGTGTCGGTAACATGTTTCATGAGCTGAATTGAAAGTCCCCAGAATTTTTCAATACACACAAAAACCTTATTTCGCTCAAATTTTGTGCACAAATATGTTTACATCTCTGTTGGTAAGCATTACTACTTTGCCAAAATTATTCATCCACCTCACAAGTGTGGCATATTAAGAAGCTGATTTAAAAAGCATGATCATAACACAGGTGCACCTTGTGCTGGGGACAATAAAAGGCCACTCTAAAATGTGCAGTTTTGTCACACAACACAATGCAACAGATGTCTCAAGTTTTGAAGGAGCGTGCAATTGGCATGCTGACTGCAGAAATGTCCACCAGAGCTGTTGCCAGATAATTTAATACCATAGAGAGAAATTTAGCAGTACATCCAACCGGCCTCACAACCACAAACTACGTGTAACCACGCCAGTCCAGGACTTCCACATCCGGGCTTCTTCACCTGCGGTATGGTCTGAGACCAGCCAGCCATGTGAACAGTTGATGAAACTGTGTGTTTGCACAACCAAAGAATTTCTGCACAAAATGTCAGAAACCGTCTCAGGGAAGTTCCTCTACAGAGTCTTGACCTGACTGTAACTCTGTCAAATCTTTGAAATTGTTGCATGTTGCGTTTATAGTTTTGTTCAGTGTATAAGTAAACGCAGTACTGTTGGGTGCACATGTTTGCATTAGTGAACATAGTGAGAGATTGACTGTCCCCACAGGGAATTAAACCTCTGAACCTTTTGCCCTGTGTCTTGACCAGACCCCTCCCACTTTACACCGACTCCTAAGCACCCTCTCGCTGACCCCTCTGCGTCAGTATCTTCACATCTCTACTGCCCATCTCATTCCCCTGATAGCTGTTTCTACATGTCCTCCAACTCTCAATATTCACTTTCTCCCTGCATCTCTATCTCTCCACATCCAAGGCAGTATATCTACCCTGTCTATGCTGTTTGCAATTTCCACTTTCATAGAATTTCACATGAAGGTGTGTCCTTACAGAGCTTCTTTATCTTCCATCCCTCACCTCTTCCCTCACTTCCTACTGAACGACAGTCAAAACCTCTAAAGGAAATATTCAAGCCCTTCGTGCAATCGGCAGAGCTGAAAAGCTTTCCAACGACGTAATAGTCAAAGGTCTTGATTTGAAACGTTTCTACTTCATCTGATCATGACTTGCCTAGTCCCAACCTCATTTGCTACCCACCAGACAGTGTGTGAAAAATACAAATGAGCCCTGGTACTGTCCCAGACAGTGATGCAGAACAATGTTTAAATTCAGTTCAGGGTCATAAAAAATACAGACACGAATTGGCGGACTAGCTGTTCGAGGCGCCCTCATCAAATGCTCAGTATACCATGTTTTCAAGACCCATGTTGTAATGTTTGGATATGCAACTCTGTACCACTGCAAAATGACTTTAAACAACAATGGATCACCCCTCACAATACATCTGATACAGACAACATGGATGTGACCATGGTTGACCATGTCATTTCTGTGACTAAACCAAGACAAAGAAAGAAATTAACTAGAAAGAATTTGGTTGAGTTATTTTTGTCTGGTGTAAGTGTGAAGTGACTTTATTGAGGCAGGAGTACTGAATGGTCTATATCAGACCCAGGAGCCCCTCTGGAGCTAGCATGGCCTGATTCAACTCGTCTAACAGGGTACATGCTCTCTACTTATTGTCAACGCTATGCCAGGGTGGCACTCACCGCTCAAGCCATCTCAATCTTTATCTTGGCATTTTGAAATCATACAGTCAAAGTGTGCGAGCTTTGCATGTGTATGTGTGTGTGTACACCTGAACATTGTTGAGTCTAGGTGTCTCCACGCAGAGGTGTATGCCAGGTTCATATACACAGGTGTTTGTGGTAAGAGAGAGCTGGAAAGAGTGGAAACATGGGAATGTGTGAGACTGATTGTGTGCTTGAGTGAACAATTCAAACAAGTGTGTGTGTGTGTGTGTGTGTGTGTGTGTGTGTGTGTGTGTGTGTGTGTGTGTGTGTGTGTGTGTGTGTGTGTGTGTGTGTGTGTGTGTGTGTGTGTGTGTGTGTGTGTGTGTGTGTGTGTGTGTGTGTGTGTGTGTGTGTGTGTGCACGCGCACAGTAAAATATAACATGTGCCTACAATAACACAGGGCCAGACGACCAGACTGCTTGCCTGCATGACTGGCTAACCCTAACCCTGACAGGCTGACTTCACGCCTGGCTCTCACTGCTGTTTGCATTGGAGCTGGAAGCTCCTCAGACACGGGAACACTCAACAAATAGTGTGAAAATAAAGGATTCACACTTATAAAAGGACAGGCTGGCTCACACACAGACACAGAGGAAACTCACATGGTTACACATATCATATACACACAGACACAGAGGAAACTCACATGGTTACACACATCATATACACACAGACACAGAGGAAACTCACATGGTTACACACATCATATACACACAGACACAGATGAAACTCACATGGTTACACACATCATACACACAGACACAGAGGAAACTCACATGGTTACACACATCACACACACACAGACACAGAGGAAACTCACATGGTTACACACATCACACACACACAGACACAGAGGAAACTCACATGGTTACACACATCATATACACACAGACACAGAGGAAACTCACATGGTTACACACATCACACACACAGACACAGAGGAAACTCACATGGTTACACATATCATATACACACAGTGTCAGGATTTGGCCAGGGTTGTTCCGGTTTTTGGTCACTAGATGCCCCCATTGTTCCTTTTGACCTTTTGTTTTCCCTTGATCCCCATTATTATTTGCACCTGTGTCTCGTTTCCCCTGATTGTATTTAAACCCTTTGTTTTCCTCAGTTCTTTGCTCTGTGTTTGTATGTTAGCACCCAGCCCTAGTACTCTGTGAACTCTTGTTGATCCCGGTGGACTCTCTTGTGGAATTCTGTTTTTTGTTCTTGTTTGTTTGTTTTTGAGTATCTTTTGAGGCTTTTTGTGCTATACCTTCCACCTTGTGGATTTACCTTTTTTGTCTTGGAGGAATTCTTGTGGAATTCCTTTTGAGGTTGTGGAGTTACATGTTTTCCTGAAGAACTTCACTTTTTACTTACATTAAATACACCGTCTCAAGTACTGCTGTGTCTGCCTCATCTTCTGGGTTCTGCCGACTATTCGTGGCTCAGTTGGTTAAGTGACTGTTTCTCACTCCGGAGACCTGGGTTCGTAACCGGGTCCTACATTTACATTTAAGTCATTTAGCAGACGCTCTTATCCAGAGCGACTTACAAATTGGTGCATTCACCTTATGACATCCAGTGGAACAGTCACTTTACAATAGTGCATCTAAAACTTAAGGGGGGGGGGGTGAGAGGGATTACTTATCCTATCCTAGGTATTCCTTAAAGAGGTGGGGTTTCAGGTGTCTCCGGAAGGTGGTGATCGACTCCGCTGTCCTGGCGTCGTGAGGGAGTTTGTTCCACCATTGGGGGGCCAGGGCAGCGAACAGTTTTGACTGGGCTGAGCGGGAGCTGTACTTCCTCAGTGGTAGGGAGGCGAGCAGGCCAGAGGTGGATGAACGCAGTGCCCTTGTTTGGGTGTAGGGCCTGATCAGAGCCTGGAGGTACTGAGGTGCCGTTCCCCTCACAGCTCCATAGGCAAGCACCATGGTCTTGTAGCGGATGCGAGCTTCAACTGGAAGCCAGTGGAGAGAACGGAGGAGCGGGGTGACGTGAGAGAACTTGGGAAGGTTGAACACCAGACGGGCTGCGGCGTTCTGGATGAGTTGAAGGGGTTTAATGGCACAGGCAGGGAGCCCAGCCAACAGCGAGTTGCAGTAATCCAGACGGGAGATGACAAGTGCCTGGATTAGGACCTGCGCCGCTTCCTGTGTGAGGCAGGGTCGTACTCTGCGGATGTTGTAGAGCATGAACCTACAGGAACGGGCCACCGCCTTGATGTTGGTTGAGAATGACAGGGTGTTGTCCAGGATCACGCCAAGGTTCTTGGCGCTCTGGGAGGAGGACACAATGGAGTTGTCAACCGTGATGGCGAGATCATGGAACGGGCAGTCCTTCCCCGGGAGGAAGAGCAGCTCCGTCTTGCCGAGGTTCAGCTTGAGGTGGTGATCCGTCATCCACACTGATATGTCTGCCAGACATGCAGAGATGCGATTCGCCACCTGGTCATCAGAAGGGGGAAAGGAGAAGATTAATTGTGTGTCGTCTGCATAGCAATGATAAGAGAGACCATGTGAGGTTATGACAGAGCCAAGTGACTTGGTGTATAGCGAGAATAGGAGAGGGCCAAGAACAGAGCCCTGGGGGACACCAGTGGTGAGAGCGCGTGGTGAGGAGACAGATTCTCGCCACGCCACCTGGTAGGAGCGACCTGTCAGGTAGGACGCAATCCAAGCGTGGGCCGCGCCGGAGATGCCCAACTCGGAGAGGGTGGAGAGGAGGATCTGATGGTTCACAGTATCGAAGGCAGCCGATAGATCTAGAAGGATGAGAGCAGAGGAGAGAGAGTTAGCTTTAGCAGTGCGGAGCGCCTCCGTGATACAGAGGAGAGCAGTCTCAGTTGAATGACTAGTCTTGAAACCTGACTGATTTGGATCAAGAAGGTCATTCAGAGAGAGATAGCGAGAGAGCTGGCCAAGGACAGCACGTTCAAGAGTTTTGGAGAGAAAAGAAAGAAGGGATACTGGTCTGTAATTGTTGACATCGGAGGGATCGAGTGTAGGTTTTTTCAGAAGGGGTGCAACTCTCGCTCTCTTGAAGACGGAAGGGACGTAGCCAGCGGTCAGGGATGAGTTGATGAGCGAGGTGAGGTAAGGGAGAAGGTCTCCGGAAATGGTCTGGAGAAGAGAGGAGGGGATAGGGTCAAGCGGGCAGGTTGTTGGGCGGCCGGCCGTCACAAGACGCGAGATTTCATCTGGAGAGAGAGGGGAGAAAGAGGTCAGAGCACAGGGTAGGGCAGTGTGAGCAGAACCAGCGGTGTCGTTTGACTTAGCAAACGAGGATCGGATGTCGTCGACCTTCTTTTCAAAATGGTTGACGAAGTCATCTGCAGAGAGGGAGGAGGGGGGAGGGGGAGGAGGATTCAGGAGGGAGGAGAAGGTGGCAAAGAGCTTCCTAGAGTTAGAGGCAGATGCTTGGAATTTAGCGTGGTAGAAAGTGGCTTTAGCAGCAGAGACAGAGGAGGAAAATGTAGAGAGGAGGGAGTGAAAGGATGCCAGGTCCGCAGGGAGGCGAGTTTTCCTCCATTTCCGCTCGGCTGCCCGGAGCCCTGTTCTGTGAGCTCGCAATGAGTCATCGAGCCACGGAGCGGGAGGGGAGGACCGAGCCGGCCTGGAGGATAGGGGACATAGAGAGTCAAGGGATGCAGAGAGGGAGGAGAGGAGGGTTAAGGAGGCAGAATCAGGAGATAGGTGGGAGAAGGTTTGAGCGGAGGGAAGAGATGATAGGATGGAAGAGGAGAGAGTAGCGGGGGAGAGAGAGCGAAGGTTGGGACGGCGCGATACCATCCGAGTAGGGGCAGTGTGGGAGGTGTTGGATGAGAGCGAGAGGGAAAAGGATACAAGGCAGTGGTCGGAGACTTGGAGGGGAGTTGCAATGAGGTTAGTGGAAGAACAGCATCTAGTAAAGATGAGGTCGAGCGTATTGCCTGCCTTGTGAGTAGGGGGGAAGGTGAGAGGGTGAGGTCAAAAGAGGAGAGGAGTGGAAAGAAGGAGGCAGAGAGGAAAGAGTCAAAGGTAGACGTGGGGAGGTTAAAGTCGCCCAGAACTGTGAGAGGTGAGCCGTCCTCAGGAAAGGAGCTTATCAAGGCATCAGCTCATTGATGAACTCTCCGAGGGAACCTGGAGGGCGATAAATGATAAGGATGTTAAGCTTGAAAGGGCTAGTAACTGTGACAGCATGGAATTCAAAGGAGGCGATAGACAGATGGGTAAGGGGAGAAAGAGAGAATGACCACTTGGGAGAGATGAGGATCCCGGTGCCACCACCCCGCTGACCAGACGCTCTCGGGGTGTGCGAGAACACGTGGGCTGACGAAGAGAGAGCAGTAGGAGTAGCAGTGTTGTCTGTGGTGATCCATGTTTCCGTCAGTGCCAAGAAGTCGAGGGACTGGAGGGAGGCATAGGCTGAGATGAACTCTGCCTTGTTGACCGCAGATTGGCAGTTCCAGAGGCTACCGGAGACCTGGAACTCCACGTGGGTCGTGCGCGCTGGGACCACCAGAGTAGGGTGGCCGCGGCCACGCGGTGTGGAGCGTTTGTATGGTCTGTGCAGAGAGGAGAGAACAGGGATAAACAGACACATAGTTGACAGGCTACAGAAGAGGCTACGCTAATGCAAAGGAGATTGGAATGACAAGTGGACTACACGTCTCGAATGTTCAGAAAGTTAAGCTACGTAGCAAGAATCTTATTGACTAAAATGATTAAAATGATACAGTACTGCTGAAGTAGGCCAGCTGGCAGTGGGTGCGTTGTTGACACTACACTAATCAAGTCGTTCCGTTGAGTGTAATAGTTTCTGCAGTGTTGCTATTCGGGGGCTAGCTGGCTAGCTAGCAGTGTTGTTTACGTTACGTTGCGTTAAAAGAACGACAATAGCTGGCTAGCGAACCTAGAAAATCGCTCTAGACTACACAATTATCTTTGATACAAAGACGGCTATGTAGCTAGCTATGTAGCTAGCTACGATCAAACAAATCAAACCGTTGTACTGTAATGAAATGAAGTGAAAATGTGATACTACCTGTGAATGCGACCGGGTTGTTGAGTTCTATACAGAAGACGTTGGCTAGCGTTGGCTAGCTAGCAGAGTCACCTACGTTAAGGACGACAAATAGCTGGCTAGCTAACCTCGGTAAATTAAGATAATCACTCTAAGACTACACACTCTAAACCTAAACAACACAATTATCTTGGATACGATGATACGAAGACAGCAAAGACAGCTATGTAGCTAGCTAACACTACACTAATCAAGTCGTTCAGTTGAGTGTAATAGTTTCTCCAGTGCAGCTAATCAGTGGACACTGGCTAGTGAAGACAGAAACAGAGCCAATAATGAACCCAGAGGCAGCCAGTTCCCAGGACCTTGTTGCCATGCTGTCCCACCACCAGGAGACTGTCCAACGCCATGAAGCCGCCCTGGTTCAGCAAGAGGCCTTAATGGCTAGACATTCTCATCTTCTGTCGGAGATGCTTACTTCCATAAAGCAGATATCTGATCGACTTACCCCGGCAACAGTTCCCGTCCCAGTACCTCAGATTCATGTACCCATGGCAGTTAACCCTCTGGCTGAACCTCGTCTTCCAACGGTTCTCAGGTGATCCAAGTGCTTGTAAAGGGTTTCTCACCCAATGTTCTCTCTCCTTCGAGCTGCAACCCTCGTCGTTCCCCACCGACCGGTCTAAGATCGCATATATCATCACCCTGCTGTAGGAAAAAGCCCTGGCCTGGGCTACTGCTGTGTGGGATGCCCATAGTTCCTGCTGTGCCAGCTACTCTGCCTTTGCTGAAGAATTCAAACGAGTGTTTCAAGGCCCAAGCAGTGGTCCTGACTCAGCCAAACAGCTCCTGACTCTCCACCAAGGTCGGCGCAGCGTGACGGACTATGCCATCCAGTTCCGCACGGTGGCAGCAGCGAGTGGCTGGAACAACGAGGTGCTCACGGTGTGCTTTCTGAAAGGCCTTTCCGACACTATCCAAGATGAACTGGCCACTCAGGAACCACCGGACAATCTCGAGTCCCTGATCAAGTTGGCCTCACGCATTGACCAGCGTCTGAGAGAGAGAGAGAACTCAACCGTAGACCTCTAGCCCCTATCAGTCCCAGCTCCGAGTCCCCACCTTTATCCTCGCTGGCTCCACCGGAACCCATGCAGATTGGACGCATCTCCCAGGCTGAGAGAGACCGCCGGATGAGGGAGCGACGCTGTCTATATTGCGGCAAACCGGGCCATTTCCGTTCCACGTGTCCCAGGCTCCAGGGAAACGCTCTGTCCCGTACAGACCGGGGGGAACTGTAGCGGGAAACATAACCTCCTCCCATCCGTCCAACTCCCGTCTGCTCATTCCAGTCACCCTTTCTTGGGACAACCACAAACTTCACCTTCAAGCCTTGGTAGACTCTGGAGCCGCAGGTAACTTCATGGATGGTGTCTGGGTGAAGGAGAATGGCGTTCCCTCTGAACCTCTAAGTGACCCCATGAGGGTTACTACATTGGATGGAAGCCCTTTGGGATCTGGACTTGTCACTCATATCACTACCTCCTTGCGACTTTCAGTTTCACAACACCAGGAATTGATGAACTTTCATTTGATCTCCTGTTCCGAGTTCCCTCTCGTCCTTGGATACCCCTGGCTTCACAGCCATAACCCTCACATCGACTGGTCTGTGGGCACTATCAAGCAGTGGGGTCCTACGTGCCAAGCTACTTGTATTTTCCCGAATTCCCCGAGTTCTACTCCCGAGTCTTTAGAATCTATCGACCTGACCCGAGTTCCCGAGTGTTACCATGACCTCAAACTGGTATTGAGCAAACAGAGGGCCACCATGCTACCACCCCATAGACCTTATGATTGCCCCATCGAACTGTTTCCGGGCACTTGCCCCCCCAGGGGTCGGATCTTTTCCCCATCTCCACCCGAACGAGCTGCTATGGATACCTACATCAAGGACGCTCTGGAAGCAGGCCTCATGCGTCCATCCACCTCCCCGGCGGGAGCAGGGTTTTTCTTTGTGGCCAAGAAAGACGGTGGATTACGTCCTTGCATCGACTACCGGGGACTCAATGCCATAACCGTCCGTAACCGTTACCCGCTACCCCTTATGGCCACAGCCTTCGAGCTGCTCCAGGAAGCAGTTGTTTTCACTAAGCTTGACCTGCGGAACGCATACCATCTTGTGCGGATCAGACCTGGTGACGAGTGGAAGACCGCTTTCAACACGCCTACTGGTCACTATGAATACTTGGTGATGCCCTTCGGCCCGACCAACGTCCCAGCGGTGTTCCAAGCGCTCATAAACGATGTGCTTAGGGATATGCTTAACATATTTGTTTTCGTTTACTTGGATGACATCCTCATCTTTTCGAGCTCTCTTCAAGAACACACTAAGCATGTCAGACAAGTACTCAAACGCCTCCTAGACAGCCATCTGTACGTTAAGCCGTAAAAATGTGAATTACATTCATCCCGAATACAATTCCTGGGATTTGTAGTGGAACCCGGTCGAGTCCAAATGGACCCCAGGAAGGTAGGGGCGGTAGCGGATTGGCCCACCCCCAAATCCGTTAAGGAAGTTCAGCGTTTCCTGGGCTTCACTAACTTTTACCGCAAGTTCATCAAGAACTTCAGCTTGGTGGCAGCCCCTCTCTCAGCTTTAACCAAGGGTGGCAATGCAAGGTTTTTGTGGGGAAGAGAAGCTGAGACGGCCTTCCAAGGACTCAAGCTGCGCATCCTCTCTGCTCCCATCCTGATACTACCAACTACGGATGAACCGTTTGTGGTGGAGATAGACGCCTCAGAGGTTGGTGTTGGAGCTGTCCTGTCTCAGAGGGGTGAAGACAAGAAGCTTCATCCGTGCGCTTTCTTCTCACACCGGCTTACCCCGACTGAGAGGAACTACGATGTGGGGGATCGTGAACTGCTAGCGGTTAAGATGGCATTGAAGGAATGGAGACACTGGCTCGAGGGGGCTTCTCACCCGTTTCAAGTGCTTACGGACCACAAAATTCTGGAGTATATCCAGCAGGCGAAGCGGTTGAACTCTAGACAAGCTAGATGGTCTCTTTTCTTCAATCGATTCCAGTTTATCCTCACCTATCGGCCCGGGTCGAAGAATCTCAAACCGGATGCCCTGTCCCGAGTCTACGCTCCTGCCATTCGAGATGACACGGACATGCCTGTCCTTCCTGCTGCTAAGATCGTGGCTCCGATCTCGTGGCAAGTTGAGGATACCGTGAGACGAGCTCAAGCTATTGAACCGGACCCGAAAGGAGGTCCTGCCAATCGGTTGTTTGTCCCCAAGGCAGTGAGGACTCAGGTCCTTCTGTGGGGGCACTCCTCTCGCCTCACCTGTCACCCGGGTGTAGGTCGCACCTTGGAGTTCATCCGGCGTAAGTTCTGGTGGCCTACCATAAGAGAAGACGTTGCCACTTTCGTCAATGCCTGCCCCGTGTGCTGCCAGGGCAAATCTTCTCACCTCCACCCGCAAGGACTCCTTCACCCTTTACCTGTTCCCCACAGACCCTGGTCCCATATCTCGTTGGACTTTATTACTGGCCTTCCTCCATCCCATGGCAATACTACTATCCTAGTCATTATCGATAGGTTTTCAAAGGCGGCCAGGTTCATCCCTCTGACTAAGTTCCCTTCTGCCAAGGAAACGGCTGAGTTGGTAATTAATCATGTGTTCCGAGTCTTCGGCATTCCTCAAGATATGGTTTCTGACAGAGGTCCCCAGTTCGCCTCTAGGTTCTGGAAGGACTTCTGCCAACTCATGGGGGCTTCTGCCAGTCTATCTTCAGGGTACCATCCGGAGTCCAACGGCCAAACTGAGAGGATGAATCAAGAGCTGGAAACCACCCTCCGATGTATGACTCGTAACAACTCGTCCACATGGTCGTCCTTCATTGTTTGGGCCGAATACGCGCACAACACCTTGCGCTCCTCCTCCACTGGTATGTCCCCGCACGAGTGTCAGTTTGGCTATGCCCCTCCATTGTTCCCGGACCAGGAGGCAGAAGTCAGAGTGCCTTCAGCCTTGAAGTTCGTCAGACGCTGTCGGCTTATGTGGAGGAAGACCCGTCTTAATCTTATGCGTTCCTCACAGAGGTACCAACAACAAGCCAACAGACGTCGCCGTCCCGGGCCTACCCTGCGCCCCGGCCAGAGAGTCTGGCTCTCCACAAGAGACTTACCACTACGGGTGGAGTCTCACAAGCTGTCCCAAAAATACATCGGTCCCTTTAAGGTTGCCAGGAGAGTTAACCCAGTTTCTTATCGCCTACACTTACCCAGATCCCTTAAGATTAATCCCACGTTTCACATTTCCTTATTAAAACCTGTTGTTTTTTCTCCCCTTGTCCCGGCAGACAGACCTCCCCCTCCGCCTCGTGTCATTGGAGGCCAGCCGGCTTATACCATCCATCGGATACTGGATTCCCGCCAGGTGCAGCGGTCCTGGCAGTATCTGGTGGACTGGGAAGGCTACGGTCCCGAGGAGCGCTCCTGGGTTCCTGCCAAAAACATACTGGACCCTGACCTCATTCGTCAGTTCAGGGCCCTCCACCCTGAGAGAGCTGGTAGGAACGTCAGGAGCCGTTCCTAGGGGGGGGGATTCTGTCAGGATTTTGCCAGGGTTGTTCCGGTTTTTGGTCACTAGATGCCCCCATTGTGCCTTTTGACCTTTTGTTTTCCCTTGATCCCCATTATTATTTGCACCTGTGCCTCGTTTCCCCTGATTGTATTGAAACCCTTTGTTTTCCTCAGTTCTTTGCTCTGTGTTTGTATGTTAGCACCCAGCCCTAGTACTCTGTGAACTCTTGTTGATCCCGGTGGACTCTCTTGTGGAATTCTGTTTTTTGTTCTTGTTTGTTTGTTTTTGAGTATCTTTTGAGGCTTTTTGTGCTATACCTTCCACCTTGTGGATTTACCTTTTTTGTCTTGGAGGATTACCTTTGTTCTTGTGGAATTCCTTTTGAGGTTGTGGAGTTACATGTTTTCCTGAAGAACTTCACTTTTTACTTCATTAAATACACCGTCTCAAGTACTGCTGTGTCTGCCTCATCTTCTGGGTTCTGCCGACTATTCGTGGCTCAGTTGGTTAAGGGACTGTTTCTCACTCCGGAGACCCAGGTTCGTAACCGGGTCCTGACACACAGACACAGAGGAAACTCACATGGTTACACATATCATATACACACAGAGGAAACTCACATGGTTACACATATCATACACACACAGACACAGAGGAAACTCACATGGTTACACACATCATATACACAGAGACACAGAGGAAACTCACATGGTTACACACATCCCACACAGACGAAACGGACATCAATACACACATCAGACACAGAGGAAGCTCACAAGGTTACACACACATCACAAAAAGACAGTCTTGTAGGCTGAAGAAGAGTTGAACTGATTTCAGGGAACTAATAGCCTACTGAAAGTAGGTTCAAAAATATTTGGGAAAATACAGTAAGGCATAATTTTCTCTCAAATACTTTTAAACTGGAAGAACCTGTCCCGATTGGTATTTTTAAATCACTGATGAATGATCTTGAGACTAATTCCCTGACCTGTCAATGTTTTTAATTTGCTGTTTTTGATTTTGTTATAGTCTTATGAATTCTATGGTTTTTACTAGGTTACTTGTAGTTTTTCATGTTGTTTGTCTGTAATTTTTGTAATGACTTGGTGCTGCCTATCTTGGCCAGGATGCTCTTGAAAAAAAAAGATTTTAAATCTCAATGAGCCCTTCCTGGTTAAATAAAGGTGAAATATTTTTTTAACATTTTAAATATGGATGTTGAGGGAGAAGTAATAGGCATCTAGGCAAGTTAGAGAAACACCAAACAGGAGGGTGAAAATCTTTGTCAATTGGATATCCTGCCATGGGCACATAATGCCCCATCTGGTGGTCAGTAAAAATACTGTACCCAGACTGTAAAAAAAAACATTGAGTTGGTTGGTTGGTTCACTATCAGTGGTGTGCATTCATGGATGCCAAGAGAGGCCAGGCTTCCCCACAAAATTCACCAGGAAAAAAATATTTAAAAAACATAAAATAATGTATCTTTTGTGTTTAATCCTTTTCCTTCAAATCACAAGAGGCTGAATGTACAGTCGTGGCCAAAAGTTTTCAGAATGACACAAATATTAATTTTCCCAAAGTCTGATGCCTCAGTTTGTATGATGGCAATTTGCATATAGTCCCGAATGTTATGAAGAGTGATCAGATCAATTGCAATTAATTGCAAAATCCCTCTTTTCCATACAAATGAACTGAATCCCCCCCAAAAAACATTTCCACTGCATTTCAGCCCTGCCACAAAAGGACCAGCTGACATCATGTCAGTGATTCTCTCGTTAATACAGGTGTGAGTGTTGACGAGGACAAGGCTGGAGATCCCTCAGTCATGCTGATTGAGTTCGAATAACAGACTGGAAGCTTCAAAAGGAGGGAATCATTGTTCTTCCTCTGTCAACCATGCTTACCTGCAAGGAAACACGTGCTGTCATCATTGCTTTGCACAAAAAGGGCTTCACAGGCAAGGATATTGCTGCCAGTAAGATTGCACCTATAAATCAACCATTTATCAGATCATCAAGAACTTCAGGGAGAGCGGTTCAGTTGTTGTGAAGAAGGCTTCAGGGCACCAAGAAAGTCCAGCAAGTGCCAGGACCGTCTCCTAAAGTTGATTCAGCTGCGAGATCGGGGCACCACCAGTAAAGAGCTTGCTCAGGAATGGCAGCAGGCAGGTGTTAGTGCATCTGCACGCAAAGTGGGGCAAAAACATCAGGGACTGATATTCTGCAAAAGGTACAGGAATTGAACTGCTGAGGACTGGGGGAAAGTCATTTTCTCTGATGAATCCCCTTTCCGATTGTTTAGGGCATCTTGAAAAAAGCTTGTCCGGAGAAGACAAGGTGAGCGCGCTACCATCAGTCCTGTGTCAGGCCAACAGTAAAGCATCCTGAGACCATTCATGTATGGGGTTGCTTCTCAGCCAAGGGAGTGGGCTCACTCACAATTTTGCCGAAGAATACAGCCATGAATGAAGAATGGTACCAACACATCCTCCGAGAGCAACTTCTCCCAACCATCCAGGAACAGTTTGGTGATGAACAATGCCTTTTCCAGCATGACGGAGCACCTTGCCATAAGGTAAAAGTGATAACTAAGTGGCTTGGGAACAAAACATCGATATTTTTTGGATCCATGACCAGGAAACTCCCCAGACCTTAATCCCATTGAGAACGTGTGGTTAATCCTCAAGAGGCAGGTGACAAACAAAACCCCACAAATTCTGACAAACTCCAAGCATTGATTATGCAAGAATATGCTGCCATCAGTCAGGATGTGGCCCAGAAGTTAATTGACAGCATGCCAGCGCGGAATGCAGAGGTCTTGAAAAAGAAGGGTCAACACTGCAAATATTGACTCTTTGCATCAACTTCATGTAATTGTCAATAAAAGCCTTTGACACTTATGAAATGCTTGTAATTATACTTCAGTATTCCATAGTAACATCTGACAAAAATATCTAAAGACACTGAGGCAGCAGACTTTGAGAAAATTAATATTTGTGTCATTCTCAAAACTTTTGGGCACAACTGTACTGTATCTCACCAGAGAAAGCATCCGACAAGTGAAACAGCACCCCTCTGTCACTGTATGTGTAGTTCCAAAAGAGTATGACATTGTAGCCACCTGTAGCATTGAATGCAAAGGAAGCCAGCGAGCATTTGATCTCCCATGATGAAACAAGTATAAAATAATAGCCAATCAGCGTTGAGCTAAACTGAGTGAGCTCAACTGTGAATGTTCCTAGCGCACCAAAAAAAGTGTAAAGGGAAGCCAAATAGGATTTGGTGTGAATAGTGGAGCTCCTGTTTCCTTTGCGACTTGCGGTAACTCACAGTGCTTCTAAATCCATAGTTGTTTAGTGGTCCGAAAATGTCGGAAACAGTAACTTGCTTGATCATGCTGTAGGTCCTGTAACTGTTTGCTACATGCAATATGCTTTGTGGACTTCACTGGACAGAGGTTGCTTGTCGCTTTTGCGATGAAACAAAGCTGTAGTTGAATTTATTCTGCCACTTTGTCCTCTTATTGTCTCAGCCTTTAGGTCTATATATCACGGCCGCAAAGCACATGAACTAACAGGTTATAGAGCAAACAACACAATTATCAAAACACATAGGGTGTAATATGGCTTTTCTTACCCACGAACCGCTACTGTTCTGATATGATAATTATCTATGGTGAAGTAATACTACACTTCTAGACCTATTTGCTATCTCGTCTTTGAATGTCAATATTAAGTATTTAATTTCAAACCCAAATGTGCAGCATTAAAGCTATGGTTCTGTCAGCTTCAATAAGATAGGCCTACACCACGGACACTACTATCTGACACGCACGCACGCACGCACCCACCCACCCACCCACCCACCCACCCACCCACCCACCCACCCACCCACACACACACACACACACACACACACACACACACACACACACACACACACACACACACACACACACACACACACACACACACACACACGTCCCGCCCAACTATGAGAGAGCTAGCTCAACATTAAGCAATACAAAGTTCAGGCTGCAGTCTGTAGGTATAGAACGCTCACTGTCTAGGAAGAGGTGTGGGTGCTGCACTGTGACTGCCACTGACAAACCGCAGATCAGGGCATACTGTTACCCTGTGACACACAGTGGGAGCTATTCCTGAACTTGTACAAGTTCCAGCTGGACCAGATTCAAGTCAGACTTCAGCAAAATAAAGGGACAGGTCAGCTGCACCATGATTAGCAGACACACCTATCAGTCATATTCACAACTTCCGATTGTACACGGCCCATTCTCTATGTAACTGAAGTATAGTTGATGAAAATACATTTATCTACAAATGCCAACCCTGTGAAATTAGGTGTGCAGAATTGCTTGATACATTAGCCTTCTTGTGAACTCTTAAACACAACATAAAGGAAATACAGACCATCTATTTCAAAGCTTCATCAGACGCTATTTTACCACTTCAGACCCTTTCCCGCCATCTGATCAACATGTGATGTCGTTCATGGTAATCTATCAATCTCACGTGGATGTGGCCATGCGCAGAATTAGATTGAACAAAACTGGGACCTACTACTATTAGTAGGATCTTAATTTTAGCCAGTTTTTGTGTAAATTCCTTGCATATCAAGTTTATATTTGGTCAAGTGCAAAAGTGTCTAGCACTTACACAGCAGGAAATCTCATGTGCAGTTTACAAAGAGACAAAAACACAACAGACAATGTCAACCACCCATCCCATTCCTTCTTCCTCACAGATCACAGATCTCACAGATCTTCCGGCCTGCCTTTTACACTTGACCAAATATAAACTTGATATTTCTTGGCAGACGGACAGGTTGCAACAGGGAGGAGTCTCACAGTTCTGTTCAGTCCAGGACAGGCTGAAGGACAAACAGACAGAAAGTTGCAGGAAGAGAAAAGGACAACAGACTGACCAACAAAATTAAAGGTGAGTTAAAATTTTTGGATAAAGAAAAGAAAGTTTTTACAGATTTTATGGTATTTGTTTAATTTTTGCTTCCCAAGTGTTTCCCATATCAGATCACCAGTAATATCAACAGGCCTATGGCATGGCTTCTGTCTGTTTTTAAACTTTACTTTTAGGTATTTAAAACCCAATATTTATCATTTCAGATCACCAGTAATATCAACAGGCCTATGGCATGGCTTCTGTCTGTTTTTAAACTTTACTTTTAGGTATTTAAAACCCAATATTTATCATTTCAGATCACCAGTAATATCAACAGGCCTATGGCATGGCTTCTGTCTGTTTTTAAACTTTACCTTTAGGTATTTAAAACCCAATATTTATCAAATGTATTTGACTTCATTTGAAAATGACTAGGTTAGACATTTACTGTCAGTTAACATGTATTGTGAGCGATTTTAATGGGATATCTTATCTATTAAGGTTTATTGAGAGCTGTAGCTTGACCTACTTACTGTTGCTGGGGTAGAGGAGCCACAATACAAACCTTTAACATGGATAACGTGTGGGCCTAGACCTGGATGATTTCATCTTGTCTATAGGGTGTAATAAATTACCTTGAAATATAATAGCACTTTTCTAAAAGGAATAAATCTACTCATCTGAACATAGCCTACTGCCTCTCTGTCTACACAAACATAGAAACTAATTACCAGTTCTATCCTCTGTCCATTGGTTTAAGAGTTGTCTGTCTGTACTCCACAGGAATGGCGTCTCCTGCATCGATGGCGGGCCGCAGGGTATTATCTGCTGCATCACACGCAGGCCATGAGGGAGGATCAGGTGTGTGTAATGTACTTAACTCTTCTCATATTGTGTTCTATTCTCTGTGCCCTACTGCCTGCACCTTTTGTGTTCAGTTGGGCTTCTGGGTTTAACATTAACAGAGGTTTGTGGAAAGTTGGCAGTGTTCCTCTTACATTCATTAAATGTTTGTACTCTGCTGTATTTAGGCCTGTCAGGTGACTTACAAATGTATCATATTGTAATTGAGGCGCTGCTGTCCTGCATGTCAGAGCCTGAGACAAGGAACCAAGGCTGAGTCGCTGAAATCTGAAATGGATCATCAGTGTTTTGGAGCTGCTCTGTTACTTAGTTATGCTGGTGTTGTAATGTACCCAAGCCTTGATAACTCAGGGTCACACAGAACCGTTGAGTCTGATCTAGCGGAAATGGTTTGACCTCCACAGCTAGGACCTGGAAGATCCTGTCGTTTGTGTTGGCCCTACCTGGCGTGGCCGTCTGCATCGCCAACGCCTACATGAAGATGCAGCAGCACTCCCATGAACCCCCTGAGTTTGTGGCCTACTCACACCTTCGCATCCGCACCAAGGTGATATAGGAGGCACTCTGTTAACCAACAGACTATCTTCACTCACAGTTCATCATCTACATGTTAGGATTGGTAGTAGTAGTGGGATGTCTTTCTGAACATAGGTCTAGTTTTATCCAATCTATCCTGAATGATGAAAACAACTTTCTCTTTCAGAAATGGCCCTGGGGTGATGGCAACCACTCTCTCTTCCACAACCCTCATGAAAATGCTCTTCCTGAGGGCTATGAGGGCCCCCACCACTAAGGAAACCTAACTCTATGCTGATCATCCACCTTCCCTGATTGCTACATGCTGAATAGCTGTAATCTATAGCTCTAATGAACCTGGCATTATGCTACTGACCAAGGGGCCAATTAGCAACACTACTGACTGTGGCTCTCTCAGTCAGATAGAAATTTAAAAAATATACTAGTTTTATTGTATCACACACACTGAGTGGTTTCTCATTTGTTTACCTCTAACTGTCTGATGTTACGTGTAAGATGAATGGAACTAGTATGTAAACATACATATATTCCAGTTCTGAACACCAAACATACATTGAGGACAACAGACCAACACAGACGTTGGCTGTGCGTAGTGGGTGTGGCCTTGCTCTTACCACAGAACATTGGCTGTCATTTTCTGTTCATTTCCACACAATTCTCCATGTTGAATCCCCACTGTTCGTCTTGAGCACCGAGCAGGTGACCTACTGCGCATAGTCAACATTGGTGTTGATCTGTCTTGTCCTTTAGATACAGTATTCCTTTTCAGACAGGACAAAAGAGAAAGACGTCTAAACAGATTTATTGAGGAGCGTGGATTCACATGAGGGGAGTGAAAGCTGATCTCTGTTATCGTCACCTTGCAGCTACTCCTAAAGTTCACTTTATTTACAGCATATACAACATAGCACCCAGTTCCACCCTGATTATTAGTCATCCAAGTCAATACAGGACATTTACAGGACAGCTGTGTAGATTTCAAAATCAAACTGAAAATATAAAAAAAGTTAACATTACATGCAACAAAAGTATTTAGCATATTACATTATGCTAATATGTTTTAATTATAATACAACTTCATTTACAGTGCACCATGAGATAAAAAATGATTTCCCTCATGATTCTGTCTGAGAACCCATCCCTTTAAATGGCAGCGTGACTCCTTTAAATAGAAATGTAATATTCTGAAGAAAATAATTCAAACTTCAATGACTTTGTAAACACCAATATTGGAATATAAAGGTTATTTGTTGTGAGACAAAGACAGATATTCACAAGGAAGGGAGGCTTTTCACAATGACAAACGTTAACTTCAGTGGCATTGGAGAGACAATCACATGATCTCATACCATCCCTAATAAATCTATTTGATCCTGTTTCTCCTCTCCATCTCCACCCAACACCCCTCTTTCCTCCTACCCCCCTCATCTCAGCTCAGGGCCATGGTGGCCAGACTCACTATGTCACGTTTCAGAGTCTCTGTACAGTCTGCCTCTCTGGCCAGTCTGCACAGGCAGTCTGCAGCCAGGGTAGAAGGGTGGGGCTGGGAGAAGCCCTGAGAGCCCAGCAGTAGGGACAGGCAGGCCCTGCCCAGTCCAGGATAGCTGTACCGTTGGGAAAACCAATACACCTGTGGTAGGAGAGTCCATCTACCAGGACCAACTTTAGAGTCCTGTACAGAATCCGCAACCTTCTGTGTGTTTGAAACACTCCTCAGTTTAGAACGTCTTTTGCAGCACTTTGAGGCAGAACTTGATTTCAGCGGATTGACACAAGTCTCCAGTCCTGAGCTTGTCTTTGGTGCACTAATGCCCTTCTGGCCTGGTCCCGGGGCAGTGTGCCGTCTACCCTCTGTCTGCTGACAGGGTTGGAGTCCAGAGCCATGTAGTGACTCAGCCTGGCCTGCTGTCACTGTGGGGGCCAAGGAGTCTGTCTGGGCCTCAGAACCACTCAACTCTAGTCCAGATGTGCGGTTTGCCAGGCTCTCGTCAGCAGACTCTCCCTCTGACCCATATTGGTCCATGTTAGATGGAGGCTTTTTGCCAACGTCTGCAATTCGACCAGCATTCTTGGCAGAGCAGGACAGCAAAGACACACACAGATCCTCCACCTCCCTCTGCAACTCTGTCACCAAAAACCTACAGGCCCCCATCATCGTCTCAGCTAGGGGGGTCTTCTGGAAGCCCTGTGCCTCTGGGGAGGGTTCTTCTGCCCCGTCTCTCCAGACACCCAGCCCCTCAGAGGCCAAGGATCCCAAAATCTGACACTCTCCTCTGCCTTCTCTCTCCGTCTCATCCCCCTGTTCCTCTGCAGTCTTTCCGTCCTTGTTCAGGCGACAGCCATGCAGATAGTGCAGTACAGGTAGCAGCATGCCTTGGCTCACATCCCTGATGGGGATGGCCTCCCCAGTTCTCCCTTGTGCCTCTCCAAAGCCCCCCCTCAACAGGGCCCTGAAGTACTCCGACCCCACCACCTCAGTTCCCTCCGCCCCAGCCACTGCTTCCCTATTGGCTGACACCTGGCTCCCATCATCCAGCAGGAAGAGGAGGTCAAAGGTTGAGTCATTGTAAGGACAGATATTGACCAGACGAGGCTTTTTTAAGGGAGGGGGTGAAGCTTTACCGGTTTGTGAGACTGACAGGGGTTTGATAGGACTGAGTACCCTGCACCTTCTTTTAGCCAGTACTGTTTTGGGGCAACCCATCAGACTAGAGAGGCATCCAATCAGCAGGGAGAAATATAGAGAGTGGAGCTGGGGGGCGGAGACATGTTGCGGTGAGTTGAGACAATCTGAGAGGAGTCGTCGGCATTCACTGGTGTGATGGTCTTCCTCTTCCTCGTCCTCATTACATCCAAGGGGCTCCAGAGCCAAGAGTAGACCACCGTTGTCTAGAAGAAGTTTCTTCAAGAGAACCTTGTTACTGTTAGGGAACACAAGTTGATGTCAGATTACAGTTGGTATACATTTCTTAACATTCCACCAGTGCCATTTCACACAAAACAATTTGACTTACCCATTTACTAGTGGTAGAGACAGAGCACAGTTCAGCTTGTCTGACTCTGAGCCTGACAGCATCACATGGCTCAGGACTCCAGAACCAAATCCAGACTCACACTGAACACGTAGATTACTAAGCAGAGCAAGACCTAAAGACAATAAATTATACCCAAAACGTTACAGCAGCACCATGACAAACTAAAAAACAAACTTTATGATCAAGTACATCAATTAAACTTACCAAGCTGTTTCACTTTGGACTTGACCCTATCAGTCTGCCTCTCTCCAGCTCCCCAACTCTCAGGGTCACTCCCTCTCTGGACCAGGTGATGGCGGATCAGAGCCACTGAGCCAGTCCTGACCAGCGCCTGCAGACAGTTGGGGTTGCAGCTCAGCCGGCACAGCATGCGGAAGCACCTGCCGCTGGGGTCCTGATGCTGGCTGAGGTAGAAGAGTAGGCCAGAGATGATGCCTGAGTTGACCAGAGCAGCGCTGGGGTCCGTGGCATGAGAGAAGCGTGAGAGCAGCAGCAGGATGGGAGACTCTGGGGCCCAAGGCTCAGGGTGGTAGGGGTGGTGGTAGGCCTGGGGTCGGGACACTGTGGGAGGGGTGTCGAGGGGCACCACACTGGAGTGGGTGGTTGAGGGGACACGTGGCCTTTTCCGTGGAGGGGAGGAGAACTTGGATGGGGAGACGGAAGTGAGGGGTGGAATAGTGGGGGAAGGGAGAGAAGAGGTAGAGGAGCCAGGCTGGGCTCTGGGGGTGGAGGTAGAGGAGCTGGGCTGGGCTCGGGGGTGGAGGTAGAGGAGCTGGGCTGGGCTCGGGGGTGGAGGTAGAGGAGCTGGGCTGGGCTCGGGGGTGGAGGTAGAGGAGCTGGGCTGGGCTCGGGGGTGGAGGTAGAGGAGCTGGGCTGGGCTCGGGGGGTGGAGGTAGAGGAGCTGGGCTGGGCTCGGGGGGTGGAGGTAGAGGAGCTGGGCTGGGCGGTGGAGGTAGAGGAGCCGGGCTGGGCGGTGGAGGTAGAGGAGCCGGGCTGGGCGGTGGAGGTAGAGGAGCCGGGCTGGGCGGTGGAGGTAGAGGAGCCGGGCTGGGCTGGAGGTAGAGGAGCCGGGCTGGGCTCGGGGGTTGGAGTTAGAGGAGCCGGGCTGGGCTTGGGGGTTGGAGTTAGAGAAGGGCAGAGGGACACAGGGAGGCAGATCAGCGGTTTTTGAGGGAGATGACATGTGGACCTGAGCTGGAGAACTCGTTGAGGTAGAGGGGGTGGATTGACTCTGAGATTTGGGTGCGGATAAGGGAGTGGAGGAAGGTAGTGAGCTGGTAGGAGATAAGCATTTTAAAGGGGAATGACAGTCAGTGGAAGAGGTTTGGGGAGAAGAAGAAGGGATATGAAGACTCCCCCAATCTCCCTCCGTGCCTCCAGAAGAGTCAAGAAGATCCCCCTCAGAGGAGATCAACCCTTCAGACACCAACCAGGACCTGGAGGAGCAGCAATAGGACAGGTCAGATAACCATTTTTACAAAACTCAAATAATTCACAGGTGCACAAACCCAGAGGGGGGCAAAGGTGAGTCAGTTCACTCACCTCAGGCTAAGAAAGCTGGATGACCCAAGGACATGCTCCTTCCCCATCTCCTCTTTCCTGTTCCCCTCTGGGGGAGGGAAGTCAAATGAGTCGAAACATGACGTAGACAGCAGCTCTGACGCAAACATGGTAGAGGTGAGGCTCACATCCATCTTCCCAGCAGATGGCTCCTCACCTTTAGCCAGCTCCACTAACCGAGCAACTAGTAGGGGGACTATTCCCAATTCTTGTAACTGTTCCAGGGCAGCTTCGTCATAGACAAAGTCAACACAAGCCAGAATGACCAATCGGTCGAGGGGGTGGCTCCGATGGACACCAAGGAAGCCAATCAACACCTCCAGACCGCCACTCTCCTTCACTTTGGCCCGGTTCACTGCCTCTTTGCAGCATAAGCAGAGAGCCTTGAGGAACACTCCAGACTTCAGGCAGTCCTTCTTGACCTCCTCCGTAAACTTCTGGATTACCCCCAGGGAACCCACCAGAGGACGCAAGCAGCCTTGAGTGCACATGTTGGCCAGGGTTTTCAACGCAAGCTCCTCAAAAGGTTTAGCGGCCTCTCCCGAAGCCATGACACCTAGCTGAGCTAGAACCCCAGATCGGGACACCTCTCTAGCACACTCTACACCACAGCTCCTGGTGAGCTCATGGAGGGTCCGGAGTGCTGCTCTCCTCAGCCCCAGAGGGTACTCTGGAGCAATGAGCGGGGCGAGAGCAGTCAGAGTACCCTGGGTGAGCAGTAAAAGGCGGTTTGAGGGGGTGTCTGCAAGGTAGAGGAGGGCACGGGCAGCTGACTGAGCACACTCGAGTTTAGAGGAAGGGGCTTCCAGTGGGTCATCAGAGGGAGGGGATGGGGCAGATGCAAGAGAGACGCAGAGGAGCAGGAGTGGAACACCACCTGTGTCGAAAACAGAAAAGCAATTATTTTTCAGGGACAAAATCTAATGTTCAACTTATACAGTACCAGTACTCATTCAAGGGTTTCTTTATTTTTACTATATTGTAGAATAATAGTGAAGACATCAAAACTATGAAAGAACACATATGGAATCATGTAGTAACCATAAAAATGTTAAACAAATCAAAATAAATTTTATATTTGAGGTTCTTCAAAATAGCCACCCTTTGCCAAGTGTGTGCAAAGCTGTCAAGGCATTCTCTCAACCAGCTTCAAGGCATTCTCTCAACCAGCTTCACCTGGAATGCATTTAAATTAACAGCGTTGTGAAAGTTTATTTGTGGAATTTCTTTCCTTCTTAATGCGTTTGAGCCAATCAGTTGTGTTGTGACAAAGTAGGGGTGTATGCAGAAGATGCCAAATATGGACTTTTTAAAAAACCAAATAGGGGTAAGAACAGCTCAAATAAGCAAAGAGAAATGACAGTCTTTAATAGAACTTTAAGACATGAAGGTCAGTCAATCCAGATAATTTCAAGAACTTTAAAAGTTTTTTCAAGTGCAGTCACAAAAACCATCAAGCGCTATGATGAAACTGGCTCTCATGAGGACCACCACAGGAAAGGAAGATCCAGAGTTACCTCTGCTGCAGAGAATAAGTTCATTAACTTCTTGGTGACAGGGGGCAGTATTTTCACACCCGGATGAAATGAATGCCCAAATTCAACTGCCTGCTACTCATCCCCTGAAGATAAGATATGCATATTATTAGTAGATTTGGATAGACTCTGGGACTCCAGATTTCTAAGGGACCTTCTTGCAGTTCCTAGCGCTTCCACTGGATGTCAACAGTCTTTAGAAATTGGTTGAGGTTTTTCCTTTGTAATGAAGAAGTACAGCCATCTTGAACGAGGGTCACTTGAAGTGTACTGTTACGATAGAGGTGCATGACCAGAAAGCTAGCTACAGTTTGTTTTCCTCCTGTATTGAACACAGATCATCCAGTCTTCAATTTTATCGATTATTACTTTTAAAAATATACCCGAAGTTGTATTACAAAAGTAGTTTAAAATGTTTTGGCAAAGTTTGCAGGTAACTTTTGAGATATTTTGTCGTAACGTTGCGCAAGTTGGAACCGGTGTTTTTCTGGATCAAATGCGCCAAATAAATGGACATTTTGGATATATATTGACGGAATTAAATCGAACAAAATGACCATTTGTGATGTTTATGGGACATATTGGAGTACCAACAAAAGAAGCTTGTCCAAGGTAAGGCATGAATTATATTTTTATTTATGCGTTTTGTGTCGTGCCTGCAGGATTGAAATATGCTTCTCTCTCTTTGTTTACGGAGGTGCTATCCTCAGATAATAGCATTGTTTGCTTTCGCCGAAAAGCCTTTTTGAAATCTGACATGTTGGCTGGATTCACAAGTGTAGCTTTAATTTGCTATCTTGCATGTGTGATTTAATGAAAGTTAGATTTTTATAGTAATTTATTTGAATTAGGCGCTCTGCATTTTGCCTGGCTTTTGGTCAGGTGGGACGCTAGCATCCCACATATCCCAGAGAGGTTAAGAGTCACCATCCTCAGAAATTGCAGCCCAAATAAGTGCTTCAGAGTACAAGTAAGACATCTCAACATTAACTGTTCAGAGGAGACTGCATGAAATCAGGCCTTCATGATCAAATTGCTGCAAAGAAACCACTACTAAAGGGCCACTAAGATGAGACTTGGGCAAAGAAACATGAGCAATGGACTTCAAAAAGGTCTTCAAAAGCAAAGTTAGCAAACAGATTACCGACCATTTAAAATCCCACCGTACCTTCTCCGCTATGCAACCTGGTTTCAGAGCTGGTCATGGGTGCACCTCAGCCACGCTCAAGGTTCTAAATGACATCATAACCTCCATCGATAAGAGACATTACTGTGCAGCCGTATTCATCGACCTGGCAAAGGCTTTCGACTCTGTCAAACACAACATTCTTATTGGCAGACTCGACAGCCTTGGTTTCTCAAATGATTGCCTCGCCTGGTTTACCAACTACTTCTCAGACGGAGTTCAGTGTGTCAAATCAGGGGGCCTGTTGTCCGGACCTCTGGCTGTCTCTATGGGGGTGCCACAGGGTTCAATCCTCGGGTCGACTCTCTTCTCTGTATACATCACTGATGCTGCTCTTGGTGCTGGTGATTCTCTGGTACACCTCTACGCAGAGGACACCATTCTGTATACTTCTGGCCCCTCTTTGGACACTGTTAACTAACCTCCAGACGAGCTTCAATGCCATACAACTCTCCTTCCGTGGCCTCCAACTGCTCTTAAAACGCAGGGGGAACTAAATGCATGCTATTCAACCGGTCACTGCCCGCACCTGCTAGCCTGTCCATCATCATCACTGCTCTGAACGGCTCTGACTTAGACTACGTGGACAACTACAAATACCTAGGTGTCTGGTTAGCCTGTAAACTCTCCTTCCAGACTCACATTAAGCATCTCCAATCCAAAATTAAATCTAGAATTGGCTTCCTATATCGCAATAAAGCATTCTTCACTCATGCTGCCAAACATACCCTCGTAAAACTGACCATCCTACCGATCCTCGACTTCGGTGATGTCATCTATAAAATAGCCTCCAAAACTCTACTCGACAAACTGGATGCAGTCTATCACAGTGTCATCCGTTTTGTCACCAAAGCCCCATACACTACCCACCATTACGACCTGTACGCTCTCGTTGGTTGGCACTCGTTTCATACTCGTCGCCAAACCCACTGGCTACAGGTTATCTATAAGTTTCTGCTAGGTAAAGCCCCGCCTTATCTAAGCTCACTGGTTACCATAGCAGCGCCCACTCGTAGCACACGCTCCCGCAGGTATATCTCACTGGTCACCCCCAAAGCCAATTCCTCCTTTGGTTGTCTTTCCTTCCAGTTCTTTGCTGCCAATGACAGGAACGAACTGCAAAAATCTCTGAAGCTGGAGACTCACATATCCCTCACTAGCTTTAAGCACCAGCTGTCAGAGCAGCTCACAGATCACTGCACCTGTACATTGCCCATCTATCTGCCTACCTCATCCCCATACAGTATATATTTAGCTTGCTCCTTTGCACCCCATTATCTCTACTTGCACATTCATCTTCTGCATATCTACCATTCCAGTGTTTAATTGCTATATTGTAATTACTTCGCCAACATGGCCTACTTATTGCCTTAACTCTCTCATCTTACCTCATTTGCACTCACTCTATATAGACTTTTTGTCTTCTTTTGTTCGACTGTATTATTGGACTATGTTTTTTTTATTCCATGTGTAACTCTGTGTTGTTGTATGTGTTGAATTGCTATGCTTTATCATCTTGGCCAGGTGGCAGTTGTAAATGAGAACTAATTCTCAACTAGCTTACCGGGTTAAATAAAGGTGAAAAAATACCAACAAAAAAAACCATAGGCCGATGGAAATCTGTCCTTTGGCCTGATGAGTCCAAATGTGAGACGCAAAGTAGGTGAACAGATTATATCCGCATGTGTGGTTCCCACTGTGAAGCATGGAGGAGGATGTGTGATGGTGTGGGGGTGCTTTGCTGGTGACACGGTCAGTGATTTATTTAGAATTCAAGGCGCACTTAACCACCATGGCTACCACAGCATTCTGCAGCAATACACCATCCCATCTGGTTTGCGCTTAGTGGGACAATCATTTGTTTATGAACAGGACAGGTGAAGCTGGTTGAGAGAATGCCAAGAGTGTGCAAAACTGTCATTAAGGCGGCTACTTTGAAGAATAAAAAAATATATTTTGATTTGTTTAACACTTTTATGGTAACTCCGTGATTCCATATGCCTTATTACATAGTTTGATGTCTTCCCTCTTATTCTACAATGTAGATAGTAGTACAAATAAAGAGAAACCCTGTTTCCAAACTTTTGACTGGTACTGTACTACAAAACAAAAAAACTAATCAGAAAGTGATGTACAGACAGACACAGGCAGCCAAAATCATTATTACATTTTTAACATACCGGCAGAGTGGATAAGTGTGGAACTCTCTGGGTCCATGGCCAAGTTCCCCAAGGCCCGGGCTGCTCTGTTCTGGATCGTCTCCATGGCTACATTCTTCTTCAAAATACCCACTAAGAGAGGAAAAGCAAATTTATATATTTCTGAAATTCTCACCATCATGTGAAATGAATGATTTAAACGTATTGTGATAGTCACTTGCCCACAATAGATATTCCATCAAGCTTTCTAACCTTTAGAGGGGAGAAAAACATTAAATATCATAATGTAAGTCACCACTGTCCAACTTTTCATACTAAACATTCATATTCAATCAATGTAAATGTGTAGCAGCCCTGATTTGTCCTACACCCTTCGGTCTCACCTCAACTCGTGTCTGTCTCTCAGTGCAGCAGTTAGCCAGGATGCTGAGAGCCAGGTCCAGAGTCTTCCTGGAACACTCAGGGTGCTTTAGCAGGTCCAGGAGAGTGCGCAGTCCACCCTGGCCTCGGAATCGAGCTATCCCACTGCTTCCTCCTTTAATGTGCTGTGTGCGGATGGCCACCAGTGCTCGCCACTGCCCAGCTTTGACCCTCTTGTCCAGCTGTCTGTGTCCACTGGTGTCCGGCCCTGCAGTGCCTGGCTTGTGGTCCTCGGCTGCTGCTCGCCCAGGTTTAGAGAGCTGTGACAGGCACCAGGTCAGAGAGGTCTCTGGGGAGGCTGAGGACACTTCTCTGGGGTTGCCTGCCCATGTCCCATGTTTCTGGATCCCTGGCACTGGCTTTGACGCCATGATGCGACTAATTGTCTTCAACCCACCTGCTCTTCTGCTTATCCTCACTAACAAGTCACTTCAGACAGAAAGTGATGACATGGATGATGAAGGGGGGACTGAGGGGCAGAAATGTGGATCATTATTTTTGTGCATTTGACTTTTCAATTTTCTTAGGCTACATCAAAGTTATACAGTATTAAACATGGTTAACAAATGATCTCCTCCAGTGTATTTTCATCTTAATCCATTTCCAAAGTTTGTCAAAACATTCTGGAAAATAACAAAAATGCTACCAATACTGGCATGACAAGTGGAAGAAATTACCCTTTGACCCCACTTCTTAGCAATGCTGCTGGGAGTTGAAGTTTGTAAACCTCTCGTCCACTCCCTACAAAGACAGGCCTCTGTATGCGAGAAGGCCCAACAAACAATCACGGTGCGTTATTGTGCGAACACAAGTGCTGTAATCTATGTTTTTAAGTCCCATCTCAAGAGTAATAAAGTATTTGCAATGACTAATTATTCCCACCGACATAATTAATTCAATCAAACGAAGAATAATCGTTTTAGCTAGCCGCTAACGCCATCTTTTAGCTGGACGATAAACAGGAGGCGCCACGAAAAGGGGGAGGGATGTGTGAAGGGGTGGGTCGTTCTATTTAATCATGGGCCTTGTAGTCTCAGCTGTTTTACAACTATCAGAATTAAGTAATATTTCTCTATGAAAAATAACATTTCCCAAAACGTGTATAAATAACTCCTCGTTTCAAGCCATATCTATAGCAGCCGGTGATTGTTGTTAAGTAAGCTAAATAAATATTGTTTCGTTAGAACTGTAAAAACTACATTTTCCATATTGCTCTACGATGCGATTGCTACGATCACTGGGAGGTGCTGGAAACAAGTATGGGGTTGTTATATTCATCGTTTTAGTTGATGCGGGGGAAAAAATAATCGCATGCCATAGCAGAGTTGTTAAATTATTGGTTTGAATTGCTTGTCATATCCTACTTCAAACAAATTGTATTGTCACTGAGTAACACAATGGATGTTATTGAGACGGTTGTAACAGAGAGTATTGAAGTAGATGAATCTCCAACGGCGTCCAGTTTGGCTACAGATAATTCGAAAGCAGGTCAGTGCAACTTGTCAGCAGATTGCATTCATCGTTATTTGCGAGGAGCTCGATGAGTTTGTGGTTTATCACTGATATTTATCAGAATAATTTGAATTGGCTCTCAAAGTTTCTCAATAGGGCACGTTTCTGTAAACACACGGACTACAAGGAAAACACATGACAAATTAATAAACAACATTTAACAAAACGTAATTTATTTATATCTCATTGTTTTTATATATACACATTTATCAACTTCCCTTCTCCAGAGTTTGTATGGACTTTACAAGCCACATGGGAACTTGTCCAAACCCGCCTCGAAATGGACCAGGATTTTGACCAGCCAGTGTGCAAGAAAAAGAAACTGTGGGAGACAGTGGCTGAGAGAGTGACTGCCAAGCTAAGAGCAGCTGGGAGCACAGATGTCACAGTCAAGGCCTATGAGTGTGATCTGAAGTGGCGTAACATGTTGGCCACATACAGGAAAAATGCTGAGAGGTCCAAGAGACTGGGGGCCCAGAGTGTCCACTGGGAGTTCTTCAAGGCCATGCATGAGGTCCTGGGGAAGAGTCGAGAGGAGATTGAGGCACAGCGCAGGTCCAAACTCAACGGGACCAAGCTGGGCAAGGCTATTGCCAGCAAGCGGTTTACCCCCATCCTTCCTACACCCTCCCTGACAGCTGCCCCCTTTGCTTCCAGGCCCCCCCAGGATGTCCTGCAGCTGTACATGGAGCTGCAGGAGAGGAAGATGAACATGTGGGCCCAGCAGAAGGCCCTGGAGGAGAGGAAGATAGATGCCATCAATAATCTAGCCCGTGCAATCTCCAGTTTGTCTCACAGTCAAAACAACAGTTTCCAGCTGCCAGAGTAGCAGTACAGCACACCCGAGCAAAGGAGTTCTCACTGAACTAAAAACTTTTGGATTTTGTGTAATATATAGAAGCTTGTGCATAGAATGAAAGACTGCATCATGCAAATGTTTCTGAAGCGTTCAACCATTCAGCTACTTTGTGTTGTGATGATTTGTCATTGTATACGTTTTTATTATGCTATAATAACACAATTTGACAAAGGATTTCAGTGCAGGAATTCCCTGTAATACCTGTGAATGAGAAGAAGGCTACACGGGGCATATTGTACATAGATCTGCCATAGGATACAAATAATCCTACATATGTATAAAATACAAGATATTGCTGTGATACTCTTCCTTTTAACAGCATTTATATTGTATATTTTATTATCTCAATACAAACACAAAAATTATAAATCACTTTATGTACTTCCAGAATCCAACTCTTTGTACAGCAAATCTGCAATGGCTTCCCTTCTCCTCACACCCTCCTCATCACACTCCCCCTCTCCCTCCTGTGTCCCTGCCTCCCTCTCAACCTGTCCGTTGACCACTTTCCCCATGTCCAGAAATACATTGTGGAGTATGCAAGCAGTAAGCACAACTGCTTTGGCTCTTTCATAGTTTCCCATGTCCAAATACCTGAGCCTTTCAAATCTGGCTTTCAGGTCAGCCACAGCCTGGTCCAGGAGGTAAAAATGGGCTTCCAGGGACCTGTTGTAAAGATTTCCCCTGGGGCCACGACCCACTACATACGGGGTCAATATCTGGGCAGAGGCTGGATATCCTACTCGAGCCACTATGCAGGTCCCCGGGGGCATCATCTCAGGGAGCTGTTTGAGTTTGTCCCTCAGAGCACTGGCTCTATCCAGGTCTGATCCCTTGCTGATTCTGCAGTGTATCAACCTGCCTGTATGGTTACACACCAGCTCCAGGTTCAGCCAGGAGTCGGGATGGGCCTCCTTCTTCATCCTCTTTACCTCTGGCACCATGCTCTCCACATCCTGTTTGCCAATGGGCAGGCGGATGGGGATGCGGGTGTGCCCCAAGACTCCCAAGACCCTGGGGACGCCCTTCTCTTCTAAGCCCTTGGCTTTCCCCAGCAGGCTGGAGAGGGGGGAGAGGTTTTCAACAGCCTCAATGCCTGGAGGAGAGAAGGACCAGAAACAAACACAGGTGTTTGTCAGGATATTGTAATTCAGTGATATTCTGCAGTGAGGTTGACCCCCCCCAAAAAAAAAAAAAATAATAATAATAATAATAATGTATGGGACAATATACAAACGTTTTTGAGAAAGATAATTGGAAAACATTTCTTGAGTAAATGTATTGATGCCTTTTCATTTTGAAGTTAATGCAATTAATTGAAGGTTATTTGTTGATGTAAAAATCTAAATTGACTGATTTTAAGGTTGTGTCATCCGATTTGGGGTGGTAAGAAATGATTGGGGGGGGGGAATGGGGTCACCAGAAATACTGGCGGATAAAATGGGGTCCATGCTGAAAAAGTTTGTATAACACTTGTAATTGATCCACATTGAACAGCAGTCTACATACCAGTCGGCCATCTAATTTGTTGGTCCTCAAGTGTGTTCACACGCTCACAAAAGGAAAAGAAGATCCTATGAATGTTTCCTTTTTCCAGGCGGAAACTGGTAGACACAGAGCGATAGCTGAGGCGCTTGGAGAGGAGGGTGAGGGACAGGAGAACAGTGTGGGACAGGGATAAGCGGGCACGTCCTGCCATACGGCTCTGATTGTATCTTGAGTTTGAATTCTGGAGGAGATCTGTAATGTACTGAGAGATGAAAAGAAACATAAATCAGGTCTGTGCATAGCAAATGAACCAAATGGTGTCATCTCAAATCTGCATTAGTGTGGGGATGGAAAAATAGATCAAGCCACAACAATGAAGAAAAGTAGGCCTACTGAAGGCTACCTGAACTGCAGCGTTTTCCTCAGCATCAGTTAACTGTTGAGATTCAGACTCTTCTACATGAGAAAGTGTTGTAAATTCTGTTGTTGACCGAATTTGGTTTTTCTGTTGAGGTTCTTCCACCAGCTGAGACAGTTGTAGGTAGATTGGTCCAGGCTGGTCCTGAACCTTTGCTAGAAGGTCAGCTTCCAGAATTTCTTCCACTGTTCGGTCCAATCGTTGCTCCAGTTCGTCTTGAGAAAGAGGCTCCCATTCACGCTGCATCATTTCGAGCACAGCTCGACCAGCTGACTCAACATAATTATTATCCATGCGTGTGCGTGGTGCTGAGCGCAGTGGAAAAAGTTTGATAGAGGACCACCGAAACGGTAACGTTATCCTGAATACCGTATTTAATATTTTGTTTTGCTGATTCACTCCTTTAAATAGTTTATGGATAATGCCATGATTGTTCAGAACTTGGTCTGCCAACACACTAAATTACAGGCTAGCTAGCGATCTAAAAATGTATAATACAGTGTAACTTATCACAGATACTGGTAACTAAACAAGCTAATTTAGTAAATTACGTTATATCTAACTAGCTTCCTAATCCGCTATGTCCTCAGTTATTGTGTAGATTGCTAGTTAGATACCCAACAGCTGAGTTGGAAATAAATTAGATAGCTAAATATCTGTTCTGTCTAGCTAGCTAGCTCTCATCCATCCTGCTAAAAACAAAAATATAATCTTCTTCTTTAAAGTTTTATGGCAGACGACACCTATTGGTGTATTGCCGCCATCTACTGTACGGGGTCGTCTTCGATATTATTGCAGCACGAACTATTAAGGTGGTGGAAAAGTACTAAATTGTCATACTTAAGTAAAAGTAAAGATATCTTAATAGAGAATTACCCAGTAAAATACTAAAGTATCAAAAGTAAATGGAATTGCTCAAATGTACTTAAGTATGATAATTACAAGTATCAATTATTTAAACTTACTTATATTAACAAAACCAGATGACACGATTTTTATTGGCAGATAGTCAGGGGCACACTCCAACACACAATTTACAAACGAATCATTTGTGTTTAGTGAGTCTGCCAGATCAGAGACAGTAGGAATCACCAGGGATGTTCCCTTGATAAGTGTGTGAATTGGACCTTTTCCCATCAAAATGTAGAGTACTTTTGGGTGTCAGGGAAAATGTATGGAGTAAAATGTACATTATTTTGATTTAAGAATGTAGCAAAGTAAAAGTTTCCAAAAATATAAATAGTAAAGGACAGATACCCCCCCCCCCCCCCCAAAAAAAAAAAAAAAAACTACATAAGTAAGCACTTTCAAGTATTTTTACTTAAGTACTTGACACCACTGGGTACGAAGAAAAATGCTATAGGTGCATGCTGCCACCTACTGTTTTGGCTGTATCAGCAGAAATAAACTTTTTAGGACTCAACTGCCAATGCCCATCCCTACAGGCGCTGGGAAATATATTCTGCTGTAGCTCGCGTAATACAGTAAACAAGTGCAGGACATCACACTCTTTTGGCGGTAGTATAATACACTATAATAAAACCCTGAACATTTCCTAATTTTACTGAACAGATTTTATTTCACCATATGAATGACAAAGTGAAGGCACAAAAGCATTTCACAGAATAGTGTGCATTAACGAAAGCAATAACAATATATCACACAAGGGCTGACCAAATGTATTGTTTGTCAAAAGGACTTTGTGGTTGTCCTGTTTTTAGAAGAGCATGTTGGCAAACCATTTCCATCATATATTAAGAGAATGACAACCACAGATTGTTAACTCTGAGACAGTCATTTGATCCTTTATCATGAAAGATGAGTGGACCACCGAAAATGCTAAATACCGTATTTACTGATGTTTAGTTAATTCATTTAAATATAGTTCATGCCATGCTTGTTCAGCCAACGCACTAAATTAAAGTACAGGCTAGCGAGCCATTTAAACATCCTACCAAGGTAATTTATTAGCAAATATTAAGGTCACTGAATGGGCTATTGTTATCGCTAACTCGCTAATCCACTTCATCCTCAATTGTGTAGATTAATAAAGTTACCTACCTGACCCTTTATCCAAATAAAGGAGCTAGCTACATATTTGACTCTCATCCAGCCTGCTACAAACACATTCTTCTCCTGCTGTAGTTAGTTTAATAGATTAAGTGTTCACCTCTTTCTGGTTGTAGTATAACACTACACTAGCATACAATCTTGGCAATTTCACTGAACTGATTTTATTTCACCATATGAATGACAAATACCAAGTAAAGTGAATGGCACAAAAGCATTTCACAGAGTCCATTAACAATATACCACACAGGAGGTGACAAAGATTTTTTTTTTTAATGTCAACTCAAGACAATTACATGTGTTGCTTGTTTCATAGTCCTGTTTTTAAAAGAGCTTGTTGGTGAACCATTGCCATCATATCTTAAAAAAAGGGTCATGACAACCACCCCAAAGTCAGGTTGTTGAATCTAATTGAGACAGTTTACACCCATTTCAATTCAACACCAGTGATTTGTACCTTCATGCTTGTTTATCACAAAAGATGAGTGATTCCTGTCTATTTCCACTGAAGGTTTCCATTTACACTTCAGACCCCCCCCCCCCACCGGTGTAATTTGGGGGCTAGGGGTCAAATTGGTACAGTTTTGTATAGAGACTCGAGAAGAAACAAAATTACCCAGGAACTCCAGTGCAAAGGTTCAAAAGTAAAGAAACAAGCAAACAAAAACCAGAGCGGGGAAAGCTTAATACCGTCACACCGAAATAAAAACTGATGATTGTAAATCTTCACACCATTCTCTGTGTGTGTGTGCGCAAGTACATGTGTTCTGCTATACATTTTATGTCATGGCATCAACATGTTTGTGTGTTTATTTCAGATCCATTCATGCGTATGTTATCTAGATAAGCTAATAACTCACAAACCCTTTGTTGCGCCACATACTACCACCCCAAGGAGTAATAAAAAAAAAAAAACTAAATTGTAATATTAATATTGAAGAAAGAAAAACAATGCAATCAGCAAGAGGGCATTCTAAAAATGTAATAGCCACTCCATTCGCAAATCCCCACCATAGACAAAAGACAGGCTACACCCTCCCCAAAAGACTAGTATGAATTAAATTAGGAGGTATGAATCATTTTTCAATTTTTCCCAACCCCCTTACTGACAGTGGCCTGACAAATTAGAAATGTTTGTTGAGGGATCTTATGAGTGAATCTAAACATGCGTGAGCCTAGTTCAGGAATAACATGAAAATACTCGTGTGAGAGGGAATTCATGTTCTTCCTGCAAAGTTAAAGATCTCACAGGTACACTCGCATGTTACCCTAAAGCAGTCTGTAAAGCCGGCCTACCTAATCCAAAGCACCACTTCCCAGACCCCCCCCCCCCCTTCCTTCCTTCACTGCACGGCCTGCTCATTGGCTGTGCTGCCAGAGTCCTGAGGCTTCATGACGTCAGGAAGCTCTGGGGGGCTGGAGAAGGGCTCAACCCTCAGCTGCTCAAATGCATCATCTGAAAGAGAGGGAGAGATTTGTTTGATAAGGAGAGAGTAAAGAGTATCAAAGGGAAACAGAGGAAGCAAGAGGCATTATTAGAGGGATAAACTTATGGGTGAAAGGAAGTTGCAATTGGTTTCTGTTAAACTATCAAACTATTTCACAGCCATTCTGACATATCTTGCAGCTCAACATCATAATAAAACAGAGTAAATGTTTTGAAACATGGGACAGATACTACGTAACAGAAAAATTAACACTCACCACCGAGACGGAAAGCTAATCCAACAGTCCCTGGGGCCTGAGGTCTGGCTGTCTGATTTGTGAAGCCACAGTCTCCAAGAGTCTTACTATCCTCCAGCAACATGTCATCCTGATACAAGAGAGATGTCAGAGCAGAGGGTAGATATGTAACACCACCATTTAGTCAATATGCACACACATACCACAAATGAGGGCAGGAGAAAGAAAGAGAAGAATAGATTTTGGGGGACTGTTTGGGTTTAATAAAACCAACTTCCTCTTAGACTTGGAGTTCCTACATCAGAAGAAAAAACAATTTTATATATACACAAATATAACAAATTACTTTCATTGGCCTGGCCATACCTTACTCTCCCATTTTGTAATTGTCCTCCACAAAGGATATGCATTGTATATACCTTGTACAGCCGCTGTTCCTCCGGTGCCCTCTTTAGGATACCCTCCACTATGCGCTTCAGTTCGTAGACCGTAGTGGACTCTTTGGCATCAGTGAAGATGGTCGTCTTGTGACGCCTGATCATCAGAAACACATCCTATGACAACAGCAAGTTAGGGAGATAAGACATAATAAAAAATAGTTTCCCAAATTTTTAGTACCAGGGACCACGACGCCGTTTCTCTCTGTTTGCTAGCTAACTAACAGACCAGTGAACAATAAACACTGGAATAGGACTGTGAAACGTGATGCAGCCTTTGACATTTCATTCACTGTCTAGTAGTCAATTGCCTATGATTTGTATATGCGGAAGCCTTTCTTGAACCAATGCACCTGTTTGATGTTACAACATCTCAGTAGAGGGGAAAACTGAGCAAACAGCAGCCAAATCTGCCACCATAGGCTTCAGCCGGGTGACAGCCCCACATGTGCTCGTTCATCGTTCGAAGTGCTAGAGAGCCATCTTTCTAATTAAAGGCCTCAAGCCGTGGCCGGACCCAATAATGTCGACAACATGTAGTAGGGCTGGAGGATAGTGGGTAAAGTACAGTTAAATTATGGGTTTCAATATTTGGGAGAAACAGGGTTTCATCATTTAAGGTTGGGGGATTATGCAATGTAAATTGGTAAAGACCGCACCACCAGCTGTAAATCCCAGTTCCACCCATGTTTAAAAAGACTAAGCTTAAGTTGAAGAGGAAAATGCTACATTTCTGTTGGTTGACAAAATGACGGTTGACTACGAGCACATTTTACCTCAACTTACCACCAGTTACTTAATAGCTAGTTGATTAACATTGACTGGTTAACATTGTCTTCCAAAACTAGTAGCTAGCTAACGTTAACTGTTAGCTAGCTATATAACGATGCTGGATACACAATGTCCAAATGACTTTAGTTACCAAGCTAGCAACTGTATAACGTTAGCTTGCCAACTAATTAAATAACAAATTTAATGTTTGTGCAGCAAACTAGTCAGAAAAAAACGAGGTAATATTGCATTACTTGTTCAGTTAGCTAACAGTAGATGCCAGCCAACGTTAGCTAGCTAGCCCATTCACTCAATACTTCAGACGTCTGGTAATATACGCTTAACACCAAACGAATAGCAAGCCACCTGGGCAGTAGCTAACGTAACCTAGCTAGCTAGCTAACGTAACCTAGCTAGCTAGCTAACGTAACCTAGCTAGCTAGCTAACGTAACCTAGCTAGCTAGCTAACGTAACCTAGCTAGCTAGCTAACGTAACCTAGCTAGCTAGCTAACGTAACCTAGCTAGCTAGCTAACGTAACCTAGTTTCTGTGGACATGGAAAGTATGTTCGAGTGTCACCAGGGCTAGATAACTAGCTAAATGAGACAGATCTAGGATAAGTTAGCAAGTTTCCTTTCCCTTTAACAAGTGAACAAATTGAATGTTTAACTAGAATTAGCTCGTCAAGTTAGACTAAAACAAAACGCTGATTGCAGTTAAACAGCTACTGTTGACTTGCTAGTTACCGTTAGCTTAATATACTGCGAAACAAAATGAGTCCATATCAAGCGTTTCCCACCATGTCTTAATGGAGGGAATTAACGGTTTCTACATGTCAACATTTACTTTACCATAGTAGCAAAATGCCATAAGAATGTCAAGTCACAGTTTTAAAATAGATTATTTATCTCTTCCTCACTCACCATTTCTCTCGGTCGGTTGCGCCTCCGCTATCCCACGCTGCACTGCGAGAATCACAAAACGCTCTCATACAACAGTGGTGTATAACACCAGAGATACTTTTTATGAGCTAGGAAACTCCATTGAAATCATATTAACGACCATTGTGTACGTTGCCCATGCTACGTCAATGGACAGTGCGGTGCCTTCTGGGCGATTCTTGGACAAGGAGAGCTCTCCTTCAAGGAGTGAATGGGAGTCAATTGGCCGCTAACTAAAAACTCAACATTAGCTTGCATTTTGTTAACAAGAAGTACAACATTACAAATATTTTCCGATATGTGCGATAATTAACTTGCTATCTGTAATGTATACCTTTTGAATCGTGACACCACGTTCTTTGGAGAAAAAAAGGCACGTTTCTCTACTCATACCCTGACTTTGGGATGGGATTTCGTGATGATTGTTTTAGCAACAGCGCGACGAAGCAAGACAACGTCAACGCGATTGGTCAACAGTCTGCTGGGTGGGTCTTTATTACGTGCCTCACTCATTGCACAATAGGATTCCTATCTCCTTTCTCTAATATCTCTGTTCATACCCATACCACAGCGGAGGGTATTCAGAGAACTGGTAATGGCGTATTTTTGTAGGCATTAACTCACTCCACAGGCAGAAGGAAAGAAGATGGTTATCTTTACAAACTCCGCCATGGTTCGTTAGCCAAAGCCTATGGGGAATTGATGGCGGTTTTGAATAAACGCCGATAATAAGGTCTGTGGTTAACACAGGTTTTGGAAATCTAACGTTTTGTTCTGAGAATCTTCAACAGTTTTCGTCACTTTGAATTTATGAAAAATAAAGCACAACGCTTCATAATTCATAAAGGTCATGTTAACTGACTGATATCTCATATTACAAAATATATAAGACCTCCTCAGACCTTATTTTAGGCAGTTATTCCAAACCCCTATTATTTCCCCAACTAGAGTTAACTCATTACCGGGTTTTAGAACTACACGTTGGCGAGATGTTTACCATTTAAGAACCAAAACAAGACTTTATTGGTCATATTCAGGTAAATTCTATTGGAAAATGGAGGTCAATTCTGTTTCGTTTAAAAAACGTTTTGCAACAGAATCGGCGGACTGAATTGCACCCCAGCTGTCCGAAAGCACTGCCTGTGCAGTGAAGTGAAAACTCAAGCTTTGTTTTGAGAATATTTCATAATTGTACATTTGTCCAACACCGGCATGCTCTACAATGAAGGGACCCATAATAAATGCATGCTTCATAATGTATCTCTGTATAGACAAATTATTCAGTATATTCAAGGCATAAAAAAACATTACTTTAATAATCCTGCGTTCATAACCAATTGGGGAAGGTAGTATTTACCAGTTGGGATGTCGTAAATACCAGTTCGATACATTCACAAGCTTTGAACTCGCCGATTGGCCAATGGCCAACAAACTGCGTCAACCATAAACAATGTACAGCTACCATGATTGTAAACAAATAAGTGTACAAAAACAATAACAAGATTGCTTTTGATAAATAATGTTTTGTTGAATTTAACTGACGAAAATGCTGTTAATGGAAGTAATTTCCTTAGTACGTGACGTCAGAGGTCAGCATGTGGGAGAAGTCAGAGTTCAGGGATGATAGATACATTTCCTACTACTAATTAACAGTTGGAGGAGCATTCAAGTGGATTTTTCCAAGATCAAGTAAGGTGAAAATATCTACAGTATATGCTACAATAATGTAAGGTGAAAATGTCTATACTACAATAATGTACTACAATAACGCATGTTTGGATTCATTTACTGGGGGGGAAAAAATAATTGCTTTCAGGATAAGCGTCTAACTATTCCATCATCTACGCTGCTATGCATGATGTTTTGACTGATATTGAATTGATCCAGTTGGTTCATAAACTCATATCATCCTCCTGTGTAACAATCATGACGCAGTACACCAGCCAAACAACCATAAAAGACAAGTGTTTCTAAACAAAATGATAAAATAAAAACTACACCCCCGATAGAGCGCTCATCCAATCAATTATTCAGTTTTCCATGGCATGATGTTCTTCAGAGGACCGCTCACTGTTGGTGTTACGGTTGTTGTCGGGGTTAGCGTCCGTGCTACCCTCGGGGATAGCGTCCGTGCTACCCTCGGGGTTAGCGTCCGTGCTACCCTCGGGGTTAGCGTCCGTGCTACCCTCGGGGTTAGCGTCCGTGCTACCCTCGGGGTTAGCGTCCGTGCTACCCTCGGGGTTAGCGTCCTCGGGGTTAGCGTCCTCGGGGTTAGCGTCCTCGGGGTTAGCGTCCGTGCTACCCTCGGGGTTAGCGTCCGTGCTACCCTCGGGGTTAGCGTCCGTGCTACCGTCGGGGTTAGCGTCCGTGCTACCGTCGGGGTTAGCGTCCGTGCTACCGTCGGGGTTAGCGTCCGGGTGACCGTCCTTGCAACTGTCCGTGAGACCGTCGGGGTGACCATATGTGTTACCGTCAGTGGTGTTACTCTCAGTGTTGCTCCTTAAAAAGGAGACCCTGGTAATAGTGCTCTTTCCAGTGGTTTCCTTTCCAGATTCAATACCAACCATGTCTGTAATAACAGATAAACACAATATGTCAACAAACTACAATTATGTTAGTAACATAACACAAGACAATTACAATTCAGAACAGTTAACACACTAAATATTCACTTGAACAATAGATATGTTGACAAAGTTATTCTCAAACCTCTTTAGGAAAGTGAACAGCTGGTAAGTAAGTCTCGAGGTTCTGCTCGCCCGAGTTATGCCTCACGATAAGCTGAAGACCATACTATTTACCAAGAGTGTTTACCTGTATAATACATATTGTATTACCTCAACTACCTTGTACCCCTGCACATTGATTCGTTACTTGTACTCATTGTTTTTAATCGCATTACAATTTCCGTTTTTTACTTAGTTAGCATTGGCTCACAAAACTGCCTCTAACTTCCTTCATACTGGACACAGAGACATACAAATGATATCCAGAAGTTTATCTGACACAGGGGAAGTTCCCAAAACCCTGAAGTATCCCTTTAACCATCACCACAGTGTGTGATATGTCGTATTGTACAGGGATTGCGCTCACCTTGCGGATCAGTGTCATGCCCACCCTCTTGATTTGACTGGATTGCAAAGGAACTCTCTCTGAGCTCTGCAGGACTGAACTGTAGGAAATATAAAAAGGACAGGCAGAAACACACACATTCAATTGAAATGCAATCCATTATGATAAGAGTTCAGCTATAACTAAAAAAGTAAACTTACAGACAGATCCCTAGGGGTGGTGACCGGCTGTGGTCCTTTGCAGCACAGGAGAGAGAAAGGTCTCTGCTTGGTCTTGGGGTGCTCCTTGAAACACAGGCTGAACACCTTTGCAGGGAGGCAGACATCCCAGTTGTCTGGATGGTCCTTCACAAGATCAGACACCATCCTGTTGGGGTGAAGGTCACCATGGTCAAAGTTGAGTATGAAATTAAAAACCATATAAAAGGAATGAGTCTAAAACACAAACCTGCTGATCAGGGTCTGTGTGGCCAGATCCAGTGATCCAACTTGCCGATGACGGTATAAGAGAGAAAACCCCCTCAGCTTCAGATGACTGTTTAAGGCAAGGTTGATCTAAAACATGAATAAATGTAAAAACACCTTATACAGTGGAGCAAAAAAGTATTTAGTCAGCCACCAATTGTGCAAGTTCTCACACTTAAAAAGATGAGGCCTGTAATTTTCATCATAGGTACATTTCAATTATGACAGACAAAATGAGAAAAAAAATCCAGAAAATCACATAGTAGGATTTTTTAATGAATTTATTTGCAAATTATGGTGGACATGTACTGGCTTAAGCAGGGGGACACGTCTGGCACTGCAGGATTTGAGTCCCTGGCGGCGTAGTGTGTTACTGATGGTAGGCTTTGTTACTTTGGTCCCAGCTCTCTGCAGGTCATTCACTAGGTCCCCCCTGTGTGGTTCTGGGATTTTTGCTCACCGTTCTTGTGATCATTTTGACCCCACAGGGTGAGATCTTGCGTGGAGCCCCAGATCGAGGGAGATTATCAGTGGTCTTGTATGTCTTCCATCTCCTAATAATTGCTCCCACAGTTGAATTCTTCAAACCAAGCTGCTTACCTATTGCAGATTCAGTCTTCCCAGGCTGGTGCAGGTCTATAATTTTGTTTCTCGTGTCCTTTGACAGCTCTTTGGTCTTGGCCATAGTGGAGTTTGACTGTTTGAGGATGTGGACATGTGTCTTTTATACTGATAACAAGTTCAAACAGGTGCCATTAATACAGGTAACGAGTGGAGGACAGAGGAGCCTCTTAAAGAAGAAGTTACAGGTATGTGAGAGCCAGAAATCTTGCTTGTTTGTAGGTGACCAAATACTTATTTTCCACCATAATTTGCAAATAAATTCATTAAAAATCCTACAATGTGATTTTCTGGATTTTTTTTTTCATTTTGTCTGTCATAGTTGAAGTGTACCTATGATGAAAATTACAGGCCTCTCATCTTTTTAAGTGGGAGAACTTGCACAATAGGTGGCTGACTAAATACTTTCCCCACTGTACGATTGTCTAATGAACCACTCACTCTGGACCTATTGACCGCTAGTGCATATATGAACCAACCTCAAGATTGTTGCAAGGTATGTGTAACAGTAAGTATGTGACAAAATATATTTTGCCTCACCTTACTGGTAAACTTCCTCTTTAGTCGAACAAGGATTCCAAAAGGGAAGCCAAAGTGAGAGATGACTTCAGCGACATGCTGCGCTACCTCAGTAGAGCTACAACCTCTCAGGGGGAAGGCCTCCACCCATTTGGAGTAGAAGTCTGTCAAGGTCAGAACGTACTGGTGTCCGTTCGGTGTTAGGGGCAGTGGCCCTCTAATGTCCATACCCAGCCACTCCCATGCCTCTGTGATCTGGGTAAGAATGGGAGACAATGTATAGTACTGTTTTAATGACACTCTTATTGGTTTTAGATCCAGAGTGAGACATATTAGAAAAAGACAGACCAATGAATCAATGATCAACTTGCAGGCTCCATCCCTAACCCTGTATTAGAGACTGAATGTTTACACATCCTTCATTACCTCTATTATGTGCTTGAGGGGTGGAAGTTGAAACTCCATGTTCTCACATGCCACCTGAAAATAAAGTGCATTGTTTATCAAATTCTTAGCATAAGCTATTGGTATATAGCATAAGCTACAGGTTATTCCAGTGAGCAAACTTACCTTCGGGGCAACATCATCTTTGAATCCCCAGCGAATACTCTGCAAAGATCAATATGAGGAAAATGTTATTAAATGTCTACATAATGCAAAAACCCAGTAAATAATCCCTGTATATCTGGCAAAGCAACAGTCCAATCAGACCACCTAGAGCCACTCACGTGTGGTAGACAGTAATCACTGTGGAAGAAACCTGGGAGGGATTCAGCCATTTGGATTTCTTCATCTACATGGATATACCAACTTGAAGAGGTAACTTTTTCTGGAGCTCTGATCCGTCAAAATATAAGTTGACAATTGAAAAAGCAAGAACTAGAACACAGGTAGAAACCATTCTGCTCTACAGTGACGTTGTGCATTCCAAAAAGAGCAAATTTAACTTTGACAAGGTTATTTACTTAGTATTGTCTTTAGCCAGCTTGCTCGTCTCTGATGTGATGGTGGGGCTTGGTGTTGTGACCGGTTCAGCCACTGTAACAGCATAGGCAGCAGTATACTTCTCTGGCAACCCATCACTCTGCATGCCAAAAACAAAGATAATGACCACCATTACTGCGTGAACGCATGTACTTTAAACATACCGTGTGTAGGCTATTCATTTACATATCAATGCTTCACTTACCAAGTGAAAACATAGCAGAGTTACATCAAATGCAATACCAAGATGGACACTAATGTGCAATGTCAAATACAGCCAAGGAGTTAGCCTCTTCCAGTACCTTACCCTGGCTCTTCTACTCTGTGGGTGGATGGATGCCTGTAGAAGGAACACATTTAATTTAAATCACACTTTACAATATTGTACATCTAGTTATCATAAACCGTATTATTTGTGTAGTTAGTTCTGTCTTTGGGATGTATCTCGCTAGATACATTTTTTGTTTCAGTGTACCTTCTTCTTTTGAAAGTTCTCTGGGAAGTCAAAAATGGTCGGGACTGCGTCTGGCGTGAGACGTTGACGTTTGTCCATCCGGCAAATGTACTTGTCTTCAAAGTGAATGGAGCACACACGGTGGTGGTGTTGCGGATTCCAGTCTTTCCACTTCATATTAATAATCCATCGCTTGCGTCTTTCAGGGTCATTTTTGGGGAAACTGTTACCAGAAACATTAATACACCAGCAAATTGGTATCACAAAAGTATCAAATGATGAATAGTAAATCCATAAATGATGTATGTAGATTTATAAGAGAACAATATCGCAACAGAACATATCTAGCTAATTAAGCTTTTTTGTCATTGGTTTTCTCCTGCACACTAACGTTATTTGTACTAGCGAGCTATAACTTTTACTTTAGCTAACAATACCATAGCTATCTACCGTACCCCGTAGTATGCATCACAGTTATAACCAAATAATTGTTACTGTTTCAATTACGTTGGTAACCAGTTTATAATATCAATAAGGCACCTTTGGGGTATGTGGTATATAGCTGATATAGAGTTAACGTGTCTCTCTCGAGCAAGATTGTATAACGTACCTAAAAAATCCTACATCAGCTTTGGGACCGCGATTTTTGCAGTTGTATGCTGAACACAGTGTTGGCATTTTTGTCGCTGTGTAAAATGAACAAAAATAAAATACGAGGCACAACTAGCTAACTAAACGTTCACAGAGAAGATGATGCCGCCGGATGTTAATGTTTTTTTTACACGGGTTGTTCTTCTTCGTGTAGTTTTCTGGCAGAATACACGCTTTGTTGCGTATTGCTGACTTTCACAGGTCGGAGTGTGAATTTCAAATGTTTTTCACAAAATGGGCAAATATAAAATGCACCATCTACGTCTACATAAACGCCACTCTTCACGGTTGCCAGGTATTCCAAACCCGCACACAGCACACAACTAGCCCAACATGTTTTTTTTCTGCAGCAAGGGAAGTTGCCACATTTAGCCCCCAAAAAACTTTTGCATAACATTATCGAGCAAATTAAGAAGGAATATCAACGTAATTTGTAACGACGTAAGAATAACAATTCGGGTTGCCATGAAAATAATTGAGAGTTAAAGTGACTAATAAAGGAATTTAAATATCGCAAGAGCAATTATAATTCGCCCTCATTAAAATCGACAGATAATTTTCCATCAATGGATGACGATTTAACTAATTTGACTGCTCTGATTAAACAATACGGCCCGGGGAGGTGAGGTAGACTATATGGCGAATATACCACGGCTAAATACTGTTCTTTAAGCACGACACACCGTGGAGTGCCTGGATACAGCAATTAGCCGTGGTATATCGGCAATATACAACAAACCCCAGAGGTGCCTTATTGATATTATAAATGGGTTACCAACGCAATTAGAACGGTAAAAATTATTTGGTCATACGTGTAGTATATGGTCTGATATGCCACATGGTCCGCCAATCAGCATTCAGGGCTTGAACCACCCATGTGCATAACTATAGATACATCCAACAGGAGAGTTTGAGGGATGAAAGTTGGACAGAGGATCTCGAAATCTCTATGCTAGAAACACTCGGATGAATTAATGTTAAGGGAATTTTTACCTATAATGACTAATTATGTATACATTTCAATCAGGACTGACTAATCAGAATACTAGTGTGTTACTGTATATGTACTAATCAGAATACTATATATGTATTTGTTTTCTTTCTTGATCCCAGTACTGAAGATAATGTGTGTGTGAATGTGGTCAAGAGTTTAGAACAATGACGGTCTGTTCCTTGGTACAAATGAATGAACTATATCTCCAGACTGACTAGAATGCTTATCTACACTGACTGACCTTGGCTCTAGGCGAGGAGGGAAGGCTTGAGAGCTATAGAGCCTTTCTACCAGTGTCAAGAAGAGACGGAACATTTAGAAAACGCTGACGTCATTTTCAGTTTATAACCTGTGGTAAAATGTGTGTGTACTCACTACTCTCTTGAATAAAGGCTGTTACTTGACTTTAAGACCAAGGCTCTGTCCATTCCTATAAAATAAGGGTCTTACAAATTCTTATGAATTGACAGAGTGTTACATTTTAATTGGGAATTAAAACAGAGGAATTAAATTCCTTCAACAATTAATAATTGTAATGTTAGGCAATTGTGACATTATGTGCCAGATGTTAAGACTAAAATCCGTTATAAATGGTCTATTTGGGAGATTGACTCATCATTTCAATAGGCTAGACCTATTAACTAAAATATGGGTTTATGATTGTAATTCAACTTTGTCATTGTTTGGTTAGCTAGATGCAGATAGACTACAGCACATGATATGCCTACATCCTAATTTCAGATCGCCTACAGTAACCTAGGCAAGATGTAAAATGAACGATTTAGCAGCTTGCTAAATTCAAATTGTCAGACGAATTTATTCAACATGCATGGGGAGGTGATTTCGATGTAGGAACTGTTTCCCTTCTGGAATAGGCTACTGAGGATGGGGTTATAATTTCAATCACTGAATCGAATATCAATAACATGGATATGAATTGAATAGGCCTATGCTTGTCAACAACAGTCAGTGGGTTTTATATATATTTTTATATCTGTAACCTAATCTGACAAACTATTACCCTCCATCTAATGCATTCTAATAACAGCTGATCGGCAATTGCGATAGAGCTGTGACGATGACACACAATTGATAACATCCAATGTCATTAACCAAACATGGACATTAATAATACAAGGCTACAACAACAATAAACTTGAGTTTTGGCTATTTATCAAATCAGTTTGCCAGCTCCAGGTAGACTACACAAGTGGCACAAATCGATTTGCAATGACTCCAGTGATATCATTTCAACATATTTATTGTATAAATGGCTACAGTAGCCTACATAGGCATATAAATTATTAGGCTACTTGATTTATTTAACTAGGCAGTTAAATCAAATTCCTATTTACAATAACGGCCTACCGGGGGAACTACATTATTCAGGGGCAGAACGACAGATTTTTAACTTTAACAAAAAAAATTTTTTAGGAGGTAGATCTTTAATATTGCAGATAGATTGTGGTTTCTATCAATGTAATTGTCTGGCCCACTTCCAATCCCCCATATATACATTTTTTGTAAATATACATTGTATATCACTTTATATTTTTTAATATAATATTTTTCCCTAATCCTACCATCTAATTGGTGTAAACTCATGGACAATACTTAGGCTTCTATATCCTATATACATTTTACAGACAGTATATTTTACATTAGTTCACTTGTTCGTTTTTTAATCAATTGTTTGTTAACAATATAAGTGTACACAAACACTGTATAGCTTCAAAAACATAGTTAAAAATATCCTTTTGCTCTCATGAATTTGAGTGGTTCAATTTCTCCAGCCCCATCCCCCAGCTCTTTTGCCAAAACAAGTGGCAGGGCAGCCAACTGGTTGTTGTTTTACGAATTGCCCCTTTAAAAGCTAGAATCCGTAAAATTTGGTTGGTAAAACTGCCACGTCCATTTGGCATATTACAACAACAAAAAAGGTAATGCAAACAAACTCCCATCGGAAATCATTGCACGCGCAATAGAACAGCAGAATGTGTACTGCAATTTATTTTACCACGCTGCCGGACGTTCCTCTCCTCCGTTTCATGAACAAATCAAAAACAATATTTAAAGACGTTGGAGCGAACAGTGGTGCTGTTTCCCCAACTGCGGGTTCGATAATTAAATCGAAACTAAAACAAAATGCCTGAATCAAACCAAAGTAACCCTTCTCCCACTAACAACAATAAACCTATCCCAACAAGCCTATCATAACAATTCATCATGGAAGCTAGTCAGGCTCTCTGCCCAAACCTGACCTAGTAACCTCCTCTCAACCTGGTTTTGCCCTCAACAGTTTCACAAATGGGAAACAGCCTCATGTGTCACATTTGTTACACTACACCTGATCTTCCTGAATCGCAAATATACTAGTTATTATACTGTATCACAGGCTAGCCCCAATGTGCCGATGCTAATTCCTTGCTTGGACAGCTTTGTACTGCATTTTCCCATTGACGAAAAACTATACAGAGCCTTCAATGAATTTTCAATTGATGAAATTGAGATGTTACTGGCCTACACACGCACAATACCCCAAAATGTCAAAGTGGAATTATGCTTTCAGAAATGTTTACAAATTCATAAAAAATTTAAAGTTGAAATGTCTGGAGTCAATAAGTATTAAACCCCTTTGTTATGGCAAGCCTAAAGATGTTCTGGAGTAAAAATCAGCTTAACACGTCATAATAAATTGCATAGACTCACTCTGTGTTCAATAATAGTGTTTAATATCAATCTTGAATGACTACCTCTGTACCCCACACATACAGATAATTGTAAGGTCCCTCAGTCGAAAAGTGAATTTGATGAGGATTCTGTGTTATGCAATATAGCCCGTTACCATATATGTGATTGAATATTATCTGCTGTTGGCTTGTGTAGATGTATGTAGGTGTTATGCAACATAGCTGACTTTAAACATTGTTAACAGTTTCAGGGCCATGGGCCTTTCTCGTGATGGAAAAATATAGAATAACATGAAGACAGCAACTGTGCAATGAGTTGGGGGGGAACATTCAGAACATAGTGTTTTGTTAGATAACAGGAGCCAGGTGCCTGATAACTGTATATTCTACACAGCTACAACGACTGACCGCTGAAGCGCTTAGGTGGCTGGGACCAGCCTCCGCGCCAACAATCAACGATAGGCTGGGAGTCTAAACCACGCCCAGTCTCTACTCTGACAGCCCGGCTCGGAAGCAGGAACTACTTCTGTCATCAGAGTATATTATAATATCTTTGTCAGGAACAAGTCAGTTCTCTGTTTGCCCTGCGAGGTGGGACAGAGAACCCGTATATACAAAAATTGCATTTACCACTTATTGCTTAGCTAATAAAAAATACATAGTATACAATCGGTGACTCATTGTCATATATGATACCAGATTCGAATTGACGCAACCCTGACAATTTCAAAACACAGATTCAACCACAAAGACCAGGGAGGTTTTGTAATACCTTGGGAAGAAGGGCACCAATCAAAGATGGCGTAGTAGTCAGACGTCTTTGTCATGTCCCGTGTATATATATTTTTTTCTTCATATATATTTCGTATATATTTTTTATATTTTTAACCTCCATTTCAACATAATCTCCTGCAACCCTCCTCACGCAATGTGGTATTTTCCATACTTTAGAACCGGAACCCCCAACAGAAGCTAGCCAGCTAACTAGCTACAAGCTAGTAGTCAGTTAGCCACTGCTAGTGGTCATCAGCTAAACTTAGCCTGGTCAACTCCTGCCAGGCTGCACAGCGAGATTCAACCCAGAGCATATCGGACTGCTTTTTCTCCACCACATCTCCGGATTCCTACCGCAAGCTCTGAACATTTTCACCTGGATCATCGCAGCTAGCTAGCTGCTATCCGAGTGGCTACTCCCGGCTAACGTCTCTGTCCCGAAGCAAGCACCAGTTAGCCTGAAGCTAGCCTCATGCTAGGCCCATCTCCCGGCTAGTTAAAGAGGTCCATCAGCCACTCCTTGGGCTACAATACCTATTTTACTCATTGACCTGGACCCGTTTTACTGCCGACACGGAGCCCTGCCGATCCATCATGACTGGTCTACCGACGTAATCCGCCCGAGGGGGTTTCAACAGGCTCCTCCGTTGAGATGTCCCCTGAAGGCCCATCTACTAGCCTGCTAGCCGTGGCCCGCTAGCTGTCTAGAGCATATCGGACTGTTTTTGTTTTTCCTCTACCACATCTCCGGATTCCTACCGCAAGCTCTGAACCTTTACACCGGATCATCGCAGCTAGCTAGCTGCTATCCGAGTGGCTACTCCTGGCTAACATCTCTGTCCCGAAGCAAGCACCAGTTAGCCTGGAGCTAGGCCCACCTCCTGGCTAGCTGAAGAGGTCCATCAGCCAATTTCTTGGGCTACAATACCTATTCTGCCAATTGGCCTGGACCCATTTACTGCCTACACGGAGCCCTGCCATTTCATCACAACTGGTCTGCTGACGTAACCGTCCGAGGGGGCTAAAAAACCTATTCTATCGCGACATCCCCCGAAGGATCTTCTGCTAGCCTGCTAGCCCTGGCCCGCAAAGCTGTCTGAATCGCTGTGTCTCCAGCTCGCCTAGCTACTTCCTGGACTCTATGATCACTCGGCAATGCATGCCTCTCACTAATGTCAATATGCCTTGTCCATTGCTGTTTTGGTTAGTGATGGTCTTATTTCACTGTAGAGCTTCCAACCCTGCTCAATATGCCTGAGCTAGCCCTTTTGTTCCACCTCCCACACATGCAGTGACCTCACCTGGTTTAAATGGTGTTTCTAGAGACAACATCTTTCTCATCATCACTCAATGTCTCAGTTTACCTCCACTGTATTCACATCCTACCATACCCTTGTCTGTACATTATTCCTTCAATCTATTCTCCCATGCCCAGAAACCTGCTCCTTTTACACTCTGTTCCGAACGCATTAGACAACCAGTTCTTATAGGCTTTAGCCGTACCCTTATCCTACTCCTCCTCTGTTGATGTAGATGTTAATCCAGGCCCTGCAGCACCTCGTTCCACTCCCGTTCCCCAGGAGCTCTCATTTGTTGACTTCTGCAACGGTAAAAGTCTTGGTTTCATGCATGTTAACATTAGAAGCCTCCTCCCTAAGTTTGTTTTATTCACTGCTTTAGCATACTCTGCCAACCCGGATGTCCAAGCCATGTCTGAATTCTGGCTTATGAAGGCCACCAAAAAAAACTGTAATTTCCATCCCTAACTATAAAATATTCAGACAAGATAGAACTGCCAAAGGGGGCGGAGTTGCAATCTACTGCAGAGATAGCCTGCAGAGTTCTGTCATGCTATCCAGGTCTGTACCCAAACAATTTGAGCTTCTACTTTTAAAAATCCACCTTTCCAGAAACAAGTCTCTCACCGTTGCCGCTTGTTATAGACCACCCTCAGCCCCCAGCTGTGCCCTGGACACCATGTGTGAATTGATTGCCCCCCATCCATATTCAGTTCATACTGTTAGGTGACCTAAACTGGGACATGCTTAACACCCTGACCATCCTACAATCTAAGCTAGATGCCCTCAATCGCACACAAATGATCAATGAACCTACCAGGTGCAACCCCAAATCTGTAAACATGGGCACCCTCATAGATATCATCCTGACCAACCTTCCTTCTAAATAAACCTCTGCTGTCTTCAAACAGGATCTCAGCGATCACTGCCTCATTGCCTGCGTCCGTAATGGGTCTGTGGTCACCATCCCTCATCACTGTCAGCTGCCCAGCTAACTGAGGTTAGGAAACACTGTCACCACCGATAAATCCACAATAATTGAGAATTTCAATAAGCATTTTTCTACTGCTGGCCATGCTTTCCACCTGGCTACCCCTACCCCTGTCAACAGCTCTGCACCCCCACAGCAACTTGCCCAAGCCTCCCCATTTCTCCTTCACCCAAATCCTGATAGCTGATGTTCTGAAAGAGCTGCAAAATCTGGACACATACAAATCAGCTGGGCTAGACAATCTGGACCCTCTCTTTCTAGAATTATCCGCCACATTGTTGCAACCCCTATTAATAGCCTGTTCAACCTCTTTTGTATCGTCTGAGATCCCCAAAGATTGGAAAGCTGCCGCGGTCATCCCTCTCTTTAAAGGGGGAGACAATCTAGACCCAAACTGTTCCAGACCTACATCTATCCTACCCTGCCTTTCTAAGGTCTTTGAAAGCCAAGTTAACAAACAGATCACCGATCATTTAGAAACCCACCGTACCTTCTCCGCTATGCAATCTGGTTTCCGAGCAGGATTGATATCATAACTGCAATCAATAAGAGACAATACTGTGCAGCTGTATTCATCGATCTGGCCAAGGCTTTCGACTCTGTCAATCACCAGATCCTTATCGGCAAACTCAACAGCCTTGGTTTCTCAAATGACTGCCTCGCCTGGTTCACCAACTACTTCTCAGACGGAGTTCAGTAGTGTGTCAAATCGGAGGGCCTGTTGTCCGGACCTCTGGCAGTCTCTATGGGGATGCCACAGGGCTCAATTCTCAGGCCGACTCTTTTATCTGTATACATCAATGATGTCACTCTTGCTGCTGGTGATTCTCTGATCCACCTCTACGCACCATTCTGTGTACTTATGGCCCTTCTTTGGACACTGTGTTAACTAACCTCCATACAACTCTCCTTCCGTGGCCTCCAACTCCTCTTAAATGCATGCTCTTCAACCGATCGCTGCCCACACCTGCCTGCCCGTCCAGCATCATGGCTCTGGACGGTTCGGACTTAGTTATTTGTAGTTGTGCACATATTCTAGGTGTCTGGTTAGAGTGTAAACTCTCCTTCCAGACTCACATTAAGCATATCCAATCCAAAATTAAATCTGGAATGGGCTTCCTATTTCGCAAACAAAGCATCCTTCACTCATACTTCCAAACATACCCTATTAAAATTGACTATCCTACCAATCCTTGACTTCGGCGATGTCATTTACAAAATAGCCTCCAACATTTTACTCAGCAAATTGGATGCAGTCTGTCACAGTGCCATCCGTTTGGTCACCAAAGCCCCATATACTACCCACCACTGCGACCTGTATGCTCACGTTGGCTGGCCTTCGCTTCATATTCATCGGCAAACCCACTGGCTCCAGGTCATCTGTAAGTTTTTGCAAGGTAAAATCCGCCTTATCTCAGCTCACTGGTCACCATAGCAGCACCCAACTGTAACACGCGCTCAAGCAGGTATATTTCACTGGTCTCCCCAAAGCCAATTCCTCCTTTGGCCGCCTTTCCTTCCAGTTCTCTGCTGCCAATGAATGGAACGAATTGCAAAAATCACTGAAGCTGGAGACTCATATCTCCCTCACTAACTTTAAGCATCAGCTATCAGAGCAGCTTACAGATCACTGCACGTGTACATAGCCCATCTGTAACTAGGCCATCCAACTATCTAATCCCCATATTGTTATTCATTATTATTGTACTTTTTTGCTCCTTTGCACCCCAGTATCTCTACTTGCACATTAATCTTCTGCAAATATGTCACTCCAGTGTTTAGTTGCTAAATTGTAATTACTTTCGCCACTACGGCCTATTTATAGCCTTACCTCCCTAATCTTACCTCATTTGCACACACTATATAGACTTTTCTATTGTGTTATTGACTGTATGTTTGTTTATTCCATGTGTAACTCTGTGTTGTTGTTTGTGTCGAACTGATTTTCTTTATATTGGCCACGTCGCAGTTGTAAATGAGAACTTGTTCTCAACTGGCCTACCTGGTTAAAAAAAGTGAAAAGAAAAAAAATTGGTAGATGGGTAAAAATACTAAAAGCAGACATTGAATATCCCTTTGAGCATAGTGAAATGATGAATTACACTTTGGATAGTGTATAAATACACCCAGTCAATACAAAGCACAGGAGGTTCTTGGCACCTTAATTGGGGGAGAAGGGGCTTGTGGTAATGACTGGTGCAGAATGTTATCAAATACATCAAACAAATTTTCCAAGTGTTTGATACCCTTCCATTTGTTCCGTTCTGGCCATTGTTATGAGCCATTCTTCCCTCAGCAACCTCCACTGCTTCAAAGGTACAGATGTCCTTCCGAACTCAGTTGCCGGAGAGGAAGGGAACCGCTCAGGAATTTCACTATGAGATCAAAGGTGATTTTAAAAAACAGTTACAGAGTTTAATGGCTGTAATAGGAGAAAACTGAGGATGGCTGAACAACATAGTTACTCCACAATACTATCCTAGATGACACTGAAAAGGAAGCCTGTACAGAATACATATATTCCAAAACATGCATCCTGTTTGCAACAAGGCACTCAAGTAATAATGCAAAAAATTGGCAAAGCAATTAGCACTTTGTATTCAGGACAAAAGGTTGTTTGGGGAAAATTATTGAGTACCATTCTCCATATTTTCAAGCATAGTGGTGGCTGCATCATGTAATGGGTGTGCTTGTAATTGTTAAGGACTTGGGGGGGGGCAAATAGAGCTAAGCACTGGCAAAATTCTAGAGGACCTGGTTCAGCCTACTTTCCACCAGACACTGGGAGATTAATTCACATTTCAACAGGACAATAACCTAAAACATAGGGCCAAATCTACACTAGAGTTGCTTACCAAGAAGACGGTGAGTGGCCAAGTTAGTTTACTTAAAAATCTACTTGATATTCTAGGGCAATACCTGAAAATGGTTGTCTAGCAAAGTTCAAAAACCAATTTGAGAGCTAGAAGAATTTTGAAAATAATAAATAGGCAAATGTTGGTCAATCCAGGTGTGGAAAGCTTTTGGAGACCTACCCAGAAAGACTCACAGCGGTCTACTGTAGACCCACTTCTTCTCAACTTCACCTCATGTCAAAATGTGTGCCAGAAGCGCCACATCTCTGGAGTCCTTCCATCTTCATCGGAACAGATTTCTCCCAGTTTTGTCTAATAAATGTTAATTACATTGACATTATTATTATAACCACATTCAGATTGAGGAGTTTTTGTGTGGATACTTATATTAAAGAGTTTAGGTATAGGAACCAGTGTCCAACAAACTCAATTTCCAGCTCTACCTCCTCAAAGGACAGCCAGTGGAACAAATTATTTGTGCCTTATGTAAAGTTTTGAATGTTCTAAATATACATTTCCTTCCAGGAGAACTCATAGGTATTCAGTACCTGTAAAACCAGACCGGCCAGCCCTTCCAGAATATGCATGCAGAGGCAGCAAATAAGATGCTGGAGCACATCACTCAAGAGCGTCTGCTAAATGACTTAAATGTAAATGTAAATGTAGATGAGGACTTCAGGGATGGAACAAAGGATGTACTGTTGGTGCTCTGCGGCTCTCTGATATCCCGGAGATAGTATCTGATGACATCACAGCAGAGATGCTTGAGTCCATCCCTGGTGAGGTAGTTGGAAATGCTAGTTCACCATTTCAGGGGTTGTGTTGTTAAACGGGTTGAAGACATGATTATCATTTTATCACAGCACTTAAAACTTATGTAATTACAAGCTGTGGATCAGGATGGCTTCACTGGCATGGCCAACAATGACAAGCTGGCAGAGTACCTGGTAGAGCCACATAGTTCTTCTGGCCCCACTCAGTCAAACCAGCCAGCTTTCACTATAAAATCCTTGTGGAAGAAGCTGAGCCAGCGTGACAAGAACCAGACAGTTTATGCTGCCTCTCACCAAGACAGGCTGGTGATTGATTGCATCCGGTCACAAAAAAAACAATACCTGTATGCCTGGAGTGGAGATCACAAAGAGATGCACTCAGGGAAGCGGAGGTTAATCTGCCCAGTAAGCTGACCGCTGCCATGTGGTAGTGTCACGAGAATGTTCAATCCCAATGATGATAGCTAAACAATTATTTAAGCTTTGACCAATCCCCGAGGTTTGTAAGAACCTGGGTTTAATAATAATTAGGCAAAGACTCAACTACTGCAAAAGGTCCATAAGTTTTATTCAGAGAATGTTCTAAAGTCCAAAATGCAAAGACATGTCATTTTATAACACACACACACACACACACACACACACACACACACACACACACACACACACACACACACACACACACAGTTTCACTTTTCTACCCGCCTTGGCAGTTTCTCTCCATTCCTTTCCTCCCCAGATAAGAGGGTCCTTGGAAGGAGCCTCTTTCCTGTTGTCCTTTGTTCTCTCAACTCTCACACCACTACACAGCAACACAATGATCTAGTCACACATATTATGGAATTACTAACACATTTCACTAACACATTTCAATGATTTCAGGGTGGAATCCTTTAGTCATTACTTTAAACAAATTCCCTTATCAGGTAGAGACTGTGTTCACCTGACTGTGTCTACCCTAGTCCTCAGAAGATGGGGAAGGCAGCTCGGGCAAGGTGGACCCTCATTCCGCGGGACTACAAGAAGATCAGACAGCGGGTGGTGACAAATAGCACACTGCAGTTGTATGAAGTGAACCAGAACACCCACAGCAGCTTCATCCGTAACCCTACTCCCCGACACAAAACAAGCTTACAAAAGGACTTAGAGGCAATATATAGACTAAAAAAATGGGCAGTTCAATAACAAGCAGACAGGCACTGCCTTTATAAAGTACTCAACAATATAGTACTCTCAACAATTCCATGCATGTTTTAACTATTGTGTTGGCCATGGCTTGGGTTTGTTTATTGTAGCTTTTTGCTGGGTTTTTAAACTTCCCTTGTTTTGAGATTTTTATTTTTATTTTTTACATTTGGTTAAAACTCCACCTGCATGCTCCACAATAACAAGAGACATCCATAATAAATACATTATAAAGCATACAAGTCTTTGCATTTAACAAATAACTCAATTCCATGTGGTTCGTATTCCAGCCTTTGATGAGAGCCATGAGAGAAATATTTGCAAGTGGGTACAAATATTTGAATTCGATCACTTCTTTAAAGCATCCCTTTTGATTTAAACCAAAACTTTCCTACATGTTTGATCATGGAATAAGTAGTAAGAAAGTACATTTTTGGACCTGAATGCCAAGAAGATCAATGTTGACCCGAAGTGTACACGTTAAATAATTTACATTAAAAGGTTAAAGATGCTATACGTAATATTTTTGCATTGTAATTCAGAAAATGTCCCTTGTACAGTTGAAGTAGTAGTTGAATGATAGTGTTTCAAAGTTTTATTTTTTTCAAAGTTTTATTTTTTTCAAGCCATAGTGTTCAGAATCATTGTACCATTAAATAGCTTTTCAATAAACTAAAAAGAAAGTATTTTCAGCTGGTGGATAAACTGAAAGTAAAAGACAAGCACGAGTTGCTTGCACTAGATACCCCATTTAATTTTTTTTCTTTCACAAAATTATAAAATACACTGAACGAAAATATGTTTTCGTACCATTTTTCATGAGCTGAAATAAAATATCCTAGAATTGTTTGCAATTTTGTCATACAACACAATGCCACAGATGTCTCAAGTTGAGGGAGCGTGCAATTGGCTCGCTTGACTGCAGGAATGTCCACCAGAGCGGTTTCCAGATAATTGAAAGTACATTGCTCTACCATAAGCTGCTCCTAACGTTGTTTTAGATATTTTGGCACTACGTCCAACTGGCCTTACAACTGTAGACCACGTGTAAACAGTATGTCTGTAATAAAGGCCTTTTGTGGGTAAAAATTCATTCTGACCCATGGCTGCTGCACCCCTGCCCAGTCAAGTGGAGTGAAATCCATAGATTAGGGCCTAAATAATTTATTTAAAAATGGATTGATGTCCTTATATTAACTGTAACTCAGTAAAATCTTTGAAATTGTTGTATGTTGCGTTTATATTTTGGTTCAGTATGCATGTGAGGTTTTGTTCAAATCAAAAGGGTTGCTGTTAAAAAGTGATTAAATTCAAATAGATTTACCCATGTCAGACATCAGTGACTGTGCTCCCACCAGCATGGCAGCGCCCATGCCCCCAACTGGAATTATAGTATGGCCTCAAGAGTGCTTAGTATGGTACATATGATTAAAATAGCTAGAAATGCATTTGTATTCATGTCCTTTGTAATCAAGATCAAGTAAGGTCTGAACACCGATGATGAGACAGCCTACAGGAAGGTCAGAGACCTGGCAGTGTGGTGCCAGGACAACCTCTCCCTCAATGTCAGCAAGACAAAATTAGATGATAGTGGACTACAGGAAACAGTGGGCTGAGCACACCCCCATTCACATCTAGAGGATCAGGTCGAGAGCTACTAGTTCTTCATTGTACACATCACTAAGGACCTATCACGATCCAAAGACATCACAGTTGTGAAGAGAGCATGATAACGCCTCTCCCCCCCGCAGGAGGCTTGGCATGGGCGCTCAGATCTTTAAAAAGTTCTACAGCTGCACCATTGAGAGCATCTTGACTGGCTGCATCAGCTCTTGGTATGGCAACTACTTGGCATCCGACCACAAGGCGCTACAGAGGGTAGTGTGTACAGACCAGTGCATCACTGGGGCCAAGCTCCCTGCTACACAGAACCTCTACACCAGATGGTGTAAGAGGAAGGTCTTAAAAATAGTCTTCAGCCACCCAAGTCATAGACCTCCCTCTACTACCGCGTGCCAAGCCTGGGACCAAAAAGCAACTTAACAGCTTCTACCCCCAAAACATAAGACTGCTGAACAGCTAATGAAATTGCTACCCCAAAGATTTACATTGACCCCCTTTTTTTGCACTGGCTCTATGCACTCACTGGACTCTACCCACACATTGACACATACTACACTGACACTTCAACACACACACACACTGTTAATGATCTATCCTTATTGCCTTGTCATTTTTACCCCTACTACCACGTACCCTACACATTGAATTCCGTACTGTTCCCCCCTTGTATAGATCCTGGTTGTTGTTACTTTATTGTTACCGTTTCCTTTCTTAAGTAAGCATTTCACAGTACACCTGTTGAATTCAGCACTTGACAAAAACTATTTGATTTCAAAATAAAGCAATTGCTTTTAGGGATCACCTTATCATTAATCAATCATCTATGCATGATGTTTTGGCTGATTGAATTTATGCAGGTGGTACATAAATTCCTGACCCACACTGATGTCTCTGCTAACAATCTTGAAACAGTGCACCAGCCAAACATTGAACCAAAGTGTTTTTCAACAAAATGATCACACCTTAGAAAACCAAAATAACTTATTCCCCAAAAATATGGCAGCATGACTGATAGAGCACTGATCCAATAAATGATTCAGGTTTCCATGGCATGATGATCTTCAGAGGATGGTTCACTGTTGGGGTTACCGTCTGTATTACTCTCTGTATTACTCTCTGTGTTGCTCCGAAAAAAGGAGACCCTTGTAACTGTGCCCTTTCCAGCAGTTTCCTTCCCAGATTCAGTGCCAACCATGCCTGTAATAACAAATGCACATAAACACAATATGACCAACAAATTGCAACGTAACAATTACAATAAAATGTAGAACAGTTAACACGCTATGTAATACACTAAGTATTGACTAAATTCAAAAGATATGTTGAGACCAAGTTATTCTCAAACATCTTTCGAAAAGTCTGAAGAGGTAAAACTGTAGCTAGTGAACTGAAGGGATAGCTGGGAACGGCACAAACTCAACCTTGGCTGGGAACCATACCATTCTACCTATTCTGCCGACGCAAGAATTCTGGATCAAAAGGCACTTAGTGGCATTTTTAAAGGCCACATCTTGGCCGTGTAGATACATTTTCGCATATAAATCAATTTCCTGCAATCCTAAAGAATTTAGCCATGGCTAATGCAGTGCTAAATTAATTGTTTTGGGCATTTTCAATTCTCCCAGTAGTTCAAAAATATATAAACTAAAAAATAAAGAAACGTTCTCACTATCAACCAAGTTTATTTTCAGCAAACTTAACATATGTAAATATTTGTATTAACAAGATTCAACGACTGAGTAACTGAACAAGTTCCAGACATGTGATTAACAGAAATGGAATGTGTCCCTGAATATGGGGGGGGGGGGGGGGGGTCAAAAATCGAAAGTAACAGTCAGTATCTGGTGTGGCCACCAGCTGCATTAAGTACTGCAGTGCATCTCCTCATGTACTGCACCATATTTGCCAGTTCTTGCTGTGAGATGTTACCACACTCTTCCACCAAGGACACCGCAAGTTCCCAGACATTATTACGGGGAATGGCCCGAGCCCTCACCCTCCGAGCCAACAGGTCCCAGACATGCTCAATGGGATTGAGAGCCGGGCTATTCACTGGCCATGACAGAACACTGACATTCCCGTCTTGCAGGAAATCACACACAGAACGAGCAGTATGGCTGGTGGCATTGTCATGCCGGAGGGTCATGTCAGGATGAGCCTGCAGGAAGGGTACCACATGAGGGAGGAGGATGTCTTCCCTGGAACGCACAGCGTTGCCTGCAATGACAAGCTCAGTCCGATGATTCTGTGACCCACCGACCCCAGACCATGACGAACCCTCCACCTCCAAATCAATCCCTCTCCAGAGTACAGACGTCGGTGTAACGCTCATTCCTTCAACGATAAACGCAAATCCGACCATCGCCCCTGGAGACACAAAACAACGACTCGTCAGTGAAGAGCACTTTTTGCCAGTCCTATCTGGTCCAGCGACGGTGGGTTTGTGCCCATAGGCGACGTTGTTGCTGGTGATGTCTGGTGAGGACCTGCCTTACAACAGCCCCCTGCCTACAAAAGCCCTCAGTCTAGCCTCTCTCAGCCTATTGCGGACAGTCTGAGCCCTGATGGAGAGATTGTGCGTTCCTGGCGTAACTCGGGCAGTGGTTGCCATCCTGTACCTGTCCCGCAGGTGTGATGTTCGGATGTACCGGTCCTGTGCAGGTGTTGTTACATGTGGTCTGCCACTGCGAGGACGATCAGCTGTCCGTCCTGTCTCCCTGTAGTGCTATCCTAGGCGTCTCACAGTACGGACATTGCAACTTATTGCCCTGGACACATCTACATCCTCATGCCTCCTTGCAGCATGCCTAAGGCACGTTCACTCAGATGGGCAGGGACCCTGGGCATATTTATTTGGGTGTCTTTCAGAGTTAGTAGAAAGGCCTCTTCAGTGTCCTAAGATTTCATAACTGCGACCTTAATTGCCTACAATCTGTAAGCGGTTAGTGTCTTAAATGAACATGCACCTGTGGAACGGTTTCACTGAACAAGAATGGGAAACCGTGTTTAAACCCTTCACAATTAATATCTGTGAAGTTTTAGATTTTCACAAATTCTTTGAAAGACAGGTTCCTGAAAAAGGGACCTTTCTTTTTTTGCTGAGTTTATATAGATAATATTTTCTACATTCTTCGAATCTGGTATTAGAGTCATTTAAGTTAAAACAGAAAAGTTTTCAAACACACAAAAAAATCAGTGTTAAAAATAATTTTTAAAAGGCCACATCTTGGCAATGTAGATATTTCTTAAATGTATTATACATATATACACACACACTGTACCAGTCAAAAGTTTGGACACACCTACTCATTCAAGGGTTTTTCTTTATTTTTACTACTTTCTAGAGTAATAGTGAAGACATCAAAACTATGAAATAACACATTGAATCATGTAGTAACCAACAAAAAGTGTTAAGCAAATCAAAATATATTTTATATTTGAGATTCTTCAAAGTAGCCACCCTTTGCCTTGATGACAGCTTTTCACACTCTTGGCATTTTCTCAACCAGCTTCATGAGGTAGTCACCTGGAATGCATTTCAATTAACAGAGCCAATCAGTTTTAGGGGTGGTAAACAGAAGATTCTGTAAAATACAACGTCCATATTATGACAAGAACAACTCAAATAAGCTAAGAGAAACAGCAGTCCATTACTTTAAGACATGAAGGTCAGTCAATCTGGGAAATGTCAAGAACTTTGAAAGTTTCTTCAAGTGCAGTCGCAAAAACCATCAAGCTCTATGATGAAACTGGCTCTCATGAGGACCGCCACAGGAAAGGACGACCCAGAGTTAACTCTGCTGCAGAGGAGAAGTTCATTAAGCGTTACCAGCCTCAGAAATTGCAGCCCAAATAAATGCTTCAGAGTTTAAGTAACAGACACATTTCAACATCAACTGTTCAGAGGAGACTGCGTTAAGCAGGACTGCAAGGCCAAATTGCTGTGGGGAAACCACTACTAAAAGGACACCAATAAGAAGAGACTTGCTTGGGCCAAGAAACACGAGCAATGGACATTAGACCGGTGGAAATCTGTCCTTTGGTTTGATGTGTCCAAATTGGATATTTTATTTTCCAACCGCCGTATCTTTATGAGACGCAGAGTAGGTGAATGGATGATATCTGCATGTGTGCTTCCCAATGTGAAGCATGGAGGATGTGTGATGGTGTGGGGTGCTTTGCTGGTAAGACTGTCAGTGATATATTTAGAATTCAAGGCACACTTAACCAGCATGGCTACCACAGCACTCTGCAGTGATATACCATCCCATCTGGTTTTAACTTGGTGGGACTATCATTTGTTTTTCAACAGAACAATGACCCAAAACACACCTCCAGGCAATCACCCAACCTCAATCCAATTGTGTCACGACTTCTGCCGAAGTCGTTGCCTCTCCTTGTTCGGGCGGTGCTCGGCGTTCGACGTCACCGGTCTTCTAGCCATCATTGATCCTTTTTTCATTTTCCATTGGTTTAGTCTTGTCTTCCCACTCACCTGTTTTCAATCCCATTCATTACCTGTTGTGTATTTAACCCTCCGTTTCCCCTCATGTCTTTGTCAGAGATTGTTTTATTGTCAGTGTAGTGTGTTTGTTGTATAGGTGCGCGTCGGGTCCTCGTACCCCTGTTTGTTTGTTTATGTACATTTAGTGTTATGGAACATACTCCGTGGACTTTATTAAAAGACTCCATTTTTCACTCCATTTGACTCTCCTGCACCTGACTTCCCTGTCATCTATTACACCTACGCATGACAAATTGAGATGTTTTGGGATGAGTTGTTCCTCTGAGGGAAAGAAAGCAGCCAACAAGTGCTCAGCATGTGGGAACACCTTCAAGACAGTTGGAAAGGAATTACTCGTAAAGCTGGTTGAGAAAATGCCAGATGTCTGCAAAGCTGTCAAAGGCAAAGTGTAGCTACTTTGAAGAATCTAAAATAGAACATGCATTTTGATTTGTTTAACACTTCTTTGGTTACTACATGACTCCATGTGTTATTTCATCATTTTAATGTCTTCACTATTATTCTACAATGAAGGAAATAACAATAAATAAAAACCCTTGAATGAGTAGGTGTCCAAACTTTTGACTGGTACTGTATAAATACATTTCTTACCGTTTGGACTTAAGTGACCCGATAAAGTATTACAATGGCATAAAAATCCCTGCTATGGTACAGGAATTGCACTCACCTTGCGGATCAGTGTCATGCCCACCCTCTTGATTTGACTGGATTGCAAAGGAACTCTCTCTGAGCTCTGCAGGACTGAACTGTAGGAAATATAAAAAAGGACAGGCAGAAACACACACATTCAATTGAAATGCAATCCATTATGATAAGAGTTCAGCTATAACTAAAAAGTAAACTTACAGACAGATCCCTAGGGGTGGTGACCGGCTGTGGTCCTTTGCAGCACAGCAGAGAGAAAGGTCTCTGCTTGGTCTTGGGGTGCTCCTTGAAACACAGGCTGAACACCTTTGCAGGGAGGCAGACATCCCAGTTGTATGGATGGTCATTCACAAGATCAGACACCATCCTGTTGGTGTTAAGGTCACCATGGTCAAATATGAAATTAAACACCATATTTAAAAAATATATATAATTTGACCTTTTTTAACTAGCCAAGTCATAGAAAGAAGTGTCTAAAACACAAACCTGCTGATCAGGGTCTGTGTGGTCAGATCCAGTGATCCAACTTGCCGATGACGGTATAAGAGAGAGAACCCCCTCAGCTTCAGAAGACTCTTCAAAGCAACGTTGATCTGAAACATGAATAAATGTAAACCCGCTCATGGTTGTTTAATGAACCACTTTGACCTATTGACCTCTACCGCATATATGAACCATCAAAGTTGTACTTCTGCAAGGTACACTACATGACCAACAGTATGTGGACACCAGCTCGTCTAACATTTCCTTCCAAAATCATGGGCATTAATATGGAATTGGTCATTCTTTGCTGCTATAACAGTCTCCACTCTCCTGGGAAGGCTTTGGACTAATGTTGGAACATTTCTCCAGGAATTTGCTTCCATTCAGCCACAAGAACAGTAGTGAAGTCATGGACAGATGTTGGGAGATTATGCCTGGCTTAAAATCTGTGTTCCAAATGTGTTTGAGGTCAGGGCTTTGTGCAGGCTAGTCAAGTTCTTTGCACTGATCTCAAAAAAACATTTCTGTATGGACCTTGCTTTGTGCATGGGGGCATTGTCATGCTGAAACAGGAAAGGGCCTTCCCCAAACTGTTGCCACGAAGTTGGAAGCACAGAATCGTACAGAACGTCATTGTATGCTGTAGCATTAATATTTCCCTTCGGAAACTAAGGGACCGAGCCAGAACCATAAATAAAATAATAAAAACAGGCCAAGACCATTATTCCTCCTCCATCACCAAACTTCACAGTTGGCACTATGCATTGGGGCATAGTGCCAATGCCCCAATGCATCTCAAACTGTTTGTCATGAAGCTCCTGACAAACAGTTATTGTGCTGATGTTGCTTCCAAAGGCAGTAACTCCACAATCACAGCACCTGCAGTTGACCGGGGCAGCTCTCGTGGGGGAGAAATTTGACAAACTGATTTGTTGGAAAGGTGGCATCTTATGACAGTGCCACATTGAAACTCACTGAGCCCTTCAGTAAGGCCATGTCTGGGTGTTCGATTTTATACACCTGTCAGCAACGGGAATGCCCAAAATAGCCAAATCCACTAATTTGAAGGGGTGTCCACATACACCGCTCAAAAAAATTAAGGGAACACTAAAATAACACATCCTAGATCTGAATGAATGAAATATTCTTATGAAATACTTTTTTCTTTACATAGTTGAATGTGCTGACAAAAAAAACACACAAAAAAAAATCAATAAAATGATCAATGGAAATCAAATTTATCAGCCCATGGAGGTCTGGATTTGGAGTCGCACTCAAAATTGAAGTGGAAAACCACACTACAGGCTGATCCAACTTTGATGTAATGTCCTTAAAACAAGTCAAAATGAGGCTCAGTAGTGTGTGGCCTCCACGTGCCTGTATGACCTCCCTACAACGCCTGGGCATGCTCCTGATGAGGTGGCAGATGGTCTCCTGAGGGATCTCCTCCCAGACCTGGACTAAAGCATCCGCCAACTCCTGGACAGTCTGTGGTGCAACGTGGCGTTGGTGGATGGAGTGAGACACAATGTCCCAGATGTGCTCAATTGGATTCAGGTCTGGGGAATGGGCGGGCCAGTCCATAGCATCAATACCTCCCTCTTGCAGGAACTGCTGACACACTCCAGCCACATGAGGTCTAGCATTGTCTTGCATTAGGAAGAACCCAGGGCCAACCGCACCAGCATATGGTCTCACAAGGGGTCTGAGGATCTCATCTCAGTACCTAATGGCAGTCAGGCTACCTCTGGTGAGCACATAGAGGGCTGTGCGGTCCCCCAAAGAAATGCCACCCCACACCATGACTGACCCACCGCCTAACCGGTCATGCTAGAGGATGTTGCAGTCAGCAGAACTTTCTCCACGGCGTCTCCAGACTATCACATCTGTCACATGTGCTCAGTGTGAACCTGCTTCCATCTGTGAAGAGCACAGGGCGCCAGTGGCGAATTTGCCGATCTTGGTGTTCTCTGGCAAATGCCAAACGTCCTGCACGGTGTTGGGCTGTAAGCACAACCCCCACCTGTGGACGTCGGGCCCTCATACCACCCTCATGGAGTCTGTCTGCTCAAACGGTCAGAAACATGCACATGTGGCCTGCGGGAGGTCATTTTGCAGGGCTCTGGCAGTGCTCCTCCTGCTCCTCCTTGCACAAAGGCGGAGGTAGCGGTCCTGCTGCTGGGTTGTTGCCCTCCTACGGCCTCCTCCACGTCTCCTGATGTACTGGCCTGTCTCCTGGTAGCGCCTCCTTGCTCTGGACACTACGCTGACAGACACAGCAAACCTTCTTGCCACAGCTCGCATTGATGTCCCATCCTGGATGAGCTGCACTACCTGAGCCACTTGTGTGGGTTGTAGACTACGTCTCATGCTACCATTAGAGTGAAAGCACCGCCAGCATTCAAAAGTGACCAAAACATCAGCCAGGAAGCATAGGAACTGAGAAGTGGTCTGGTCACCACCTGCAGAACCGCTCCTTTATTGGGGGTGTCTTGCTAATTGCCTATAATTTCCACCTGTTTTCTATTCCATTTGCACAACAGCATGTGCAATTTATTGTCAATCAGTGTTGCTTCCTAAGTGGACAGTTGGATTTCCCAGAAGTGTGATTGACTTGGAGTTATATTGTGTTGTTTAAGTGTTCCCTTTATTTTTTTGAGCAGTGTACATACAAAAGCATGATGTGACAAAATATATCTCTCACCTTACTGGTAAAGTTCTTCTTCAGTCGAACAAGGATTCCAAAAGGGAAGCCAAAGTGAGAGATGACTTCTGCTACATGTTGTGCTACCTCAGTAGAGCTACAACCTCTCAGGGGGAAGGCCTCCACCCATTTGGAGTAGAAGTCTGTCAAGCTCAGAACGTACTGGTGTCCGTTCAATGTCAAGGGTAGCGGCCCTCTGATGTCTATAACCAGCCACTCCCATGAGTCTTTGATCTGGGTAAGAATGGGAGAAAATGTATAGTACTGTTTTAGTGACACTTATAAACATGTTCCTCAGACCTTTCTTGGTTTTAGATCCAGAGGTTGACTGTCACAATCACATTAGAAAAAAACATGCCAATGAATCAATGATCAACTTGCAGGCTCCATCCCTAACCCTGTATTAGAGACTGAATGTTTACACATCCTTCATTACCTCTATTATGTGCTTGAGGGGTGGAAGTTGGAACTCCATGTTCTCACATGCCACCTGAAAATGAAGTGTATCGTAGATTTGTTTTTAAAGTTACTGGCATATAGCATAAGCTTTTGGTTGTTCTTGCGAGTAAACAACTTACCTTCGGGGAAACATCTTTGACTGCCCAGGTAATACTCTGTAAAGTTCAATATGGTGAAAATATGAAAAAGTCTGCTTCGTGCAAAACTCCAGGAAATAATCCCTGTACATCTGGCAAAGCAATAGCGTTGCTCAACTCAGCGCCAATTGAACCTCAGTTTGCGTAGTACATCAAGGCCGAGTTGAGCAACAAATGAGGAAAAAGTCGAGGTTATATTAAAAGTACCTTCTTTTGAAAGTTTTTGGGATAGTCGAATATAGTCGGGACTGCGTCTGGCGTGAGGCGTTGACGTATGTCCCTCCCGCAAATATACTTGTCTTCAAAGTGAACAGAGCACACACGGTGGTTTTGTTGCGGATTCCACCCTTTACACTTCATATTAATAATCCATTGTTTGCGTCTTTCAGGATCATTTTTGGGGAATCTGTTACCAAAACATTCATACGTCAAATTGGCATCACAATTACAGCTATCAAATGAAGAGTAAATCCATGACTGGTTTATGCAACAGATTTCTAAGAGAACAACATTGCCAAAGCGCAGAATTTTCGTACAACTATCAAACTAGCTGACGTCAGCTAGCTAAATTCTCCTGCAAACCATTTGTACTAGCTAGCTGAACCAGACCTCTAACACTCAGAAAGCTCAGATTCAAACTCTTACAAGCGTTATGTCAATATACATTAGTTTATCATCAAAGAGTTTTGCAGAGCAACTTTATTCATTTAATCCCGTTACGGCCGGTGTGTACTTCCAAAAAAGTTCTAAATAAAAATGTACAAGCAACCAAAAAAGCACCTCCAATGTAAATCACTCCTTACCGGCACGCACAGGTCGAAAGTCTACAACAACTCAATTTGTTTCCCTTTGAATATTGGTTAATATATTCAGAGTTCTCTCGTCAATACCTATTCGAAGGAAGGTCCTAGGATGACATATTTAGAATCAGATGACGATAGAGGCCAAGGTACAGCCTTTGAATAAATAAATAAATATGATTTAACGTATTTTATTTAAAAATATGAGCTCAAACATACAAATAATTAATGTTTAATGGCTTCCTATCCACATGCTAGAGATCGATAGTCAAGTGTGGTGTTCCCTGACCTCTATTAATCCACATAAAGAAAACATTTTCAATAGCTTCCAGTCCACATGACATACACATCTAAAACCACTCAATAATTAGGTCACTGATCTCTCCTCCATAGGAATTTAATTTTCAATTTCACTGATTTTACACAAATATTTCCTCTGGTAGGTCTAATTTTCAATAGCTCACTGTCCATATGAGCTATAGATCTCTAAAGACAAGTGTGGTGGGTTCTTTGACCTGTCTTATTAGATTTTTTATTATTATTCGTCCCCTTTGTTTTACTACAAATATTTATCTTATTACATATGTGGTTATTATTTCACATACAGATCTACAATTTTTTTCTCCCCAATTTGGTGGTATCCTAATTGGTAGTTACAGTCTTGTCTCATCGCTGCAACTCCCCTACGCACTGCTTCTTGACATACTACTCGCTTAATCGGGAACCCCAAGCACAGATCAAAATCCACAAATAAATTGTAATTTGACCACAAAAATCAACATTTTGCAATGGTCATCTCAGTCTCCGGACTTGAACCCTATGGCTTGAACCCCATGGCACTCCATATTAGAAGTCAATCGATTAATCGGAATTAATTAGGGCCAATTTCAAGTTTTCATAACAATCGGTAATCAGCATTTTTAGACACCGATCATGGCCGATAAAATTACACTCTACGAAGAGACTGCATGGCAGCCTGTTATGCGAGTGCAGCAAGGAGCCAAGGTAAGGTACTAGCTAGCATTAAACATATCTTCTAAAAAAAATCAATCTTAACTCTACATGGTTGATATAATCGATGCGGTGCCTGTTAATTTATCATTGAATCATAGCCTACTTCGCCAAACGGGTGATTTAACAAGCTCATTCGCGAAAAATAAAAAAAAGCGCTGTTGTTGCACCAATATGTACCTAACCATAAACATCAACGCCTTTCTTAAAATCAATACACAAGTATATATTTTTAAACCTGCATATTTAGTTAATATTGCCTGCTAACATTAATTTATTTTAACTAGGGAAATTGTATCACTTCACTTCCATTCTGTGCAACAGAGTCAGGGTATATGCAGCAGTTTGGGCCGCCTGGCTCGTTGAGAACTGAAGACACTTTCTTCCTAACAAAAGACTTATTTGCGAAAAAAGCACAATCGTTGCACGAATGTACCCAACCATAAACATCAATGCCTTAAAATCAATACACAGGAAGTATTTATTTTTAAACCTGCATCTTTAGTTAAGAAATTAGTGTTAGCAGGCAATATGAAACTAGGGAAATTGTGTCACTTCTCTTGCGGTCATTGCACGCAGTCAGGGTATATGCAACAGTTTGGGCCGCCTGGCTCGTTGCGAACTAATTTGCCAGAAGTTTACGTAATTATGACATAACATTGAAGGTTGTGCAATGTAACGGGAATATATAGACTTATGGATGCCACCCGTTAGATAAAATAAGGAACAGTTCCATATTTCACTGAAAGAATAAACTTTTTATTTTAAAAATTATAGTTTCCGGATTACCAAATTAATGACCTTAAGCCTCTTATTTCTGTGTGTTATGTTATAATTAAGTCTATGATTTGATAAAGCAGTTTGACTGAGCGGTGGTAAGCAGCTGCAGGCTCGTAAGCATTCAGTCAACCAGCACTTTCGTGTGTTTGCCAGCAGCTCTTCGCAATGCTTCAAGTATTGCACTGTTTATGACTTCAAGCCTATCAACTCCCGAGATTAGGCTGGTGTAACCGATGTGAAATGGCTAGCTTGTTAGCGGGGTGCGCGCAAATAGCTTTTCAAAGGTCACTCACTCAAGACTTGGAGTAGTTGTCCCCCTTGCTCTGCAAGGGCTCGCGACTTTTGTGTAGCGATGGGTAACGATGCTTCGAGGGTGGATGTTGTCGATGTGTTACTGGTTCGAGCCCAGGTAGGGGCGAGGAAGCTATACTGTTACACTGGCAATACTAAAGTGCCTATAAGAACATCCAATAGTAAAAGGTATGATAAATACAAATGGTATGAAGAGAAATAGTCCTATAATAACTACAACCTAAAACTTCTTACCTGGGAATATTGAAGACTCATGTTAAAAGGAACCACCAGCTTTCATATGTTCTGAGCAAGGAACTTAAACGTTAGCTTTTTTTACATGGCACATATTGCACTTTTACTTTCTTCTCCAACACTTGGTTTTTGCATTATTTAAACCAAATTGAAAATGTCATTATTTATTTGAGGCTAAATTGATTTTAATAATGTATTATAAAGTTAAAATAAAAGTGTTCATTCAGTATTGTTGTAATCGTCATTATTACAAATAAATAAATATTGGCCGATAAATCGGTATCGGCTTTTTTTGGTCATCCAATAATTGGTGTTGGCTTTAAAAAAATCATAATTGGTCGACCTCTACTCCATATGCACAGAATTAAGAAAAGGTTCTAGAAAGATTCTGTATGGAGACAAGGTGTAAGACTCCTCCCAACGTGTTCTCTAATCTCATAAATCATCTTAGAAAAAGGCTTAGTGTAGAGTACAGTGTGTCTGTAGAAAATCAAAGGCGAGGAATTTTGAAAATAAAAAGGTGTACCTTTGATAAGAGGCAACAAAGCCACCGCAATGGTCTGTAGGTCTGTAGTGCATATGGAAAATGAGCTATTGAAAATTAGACCCATCATGGGAACTATTGATGTAAAATAATAAATAAAAGAAGCAATTCTGAGTGGTGTAGCCTACTAAGGACAACGAGAGAGGTCAGAGACTTACAGTACCAGTCAAAAGTTTGGACACCTACTCATTCATTGGTTTCTTTATTTTTACTACTTTCTAGGGTAATAGCGAAGACATCAAAACTATGAAATAACACATATCATGTAGCAACCAACAACAAAAAAAAGTGTTAAACAAATCAAAAAATATTCAAAGTAGCCATCCTTTGGGGCGGCAGGTAGTGTTGGGCCAGTAACTTAAAGGTTGCTGGATCGAATCCTTGAGCTGACAAGGTCAAAATGTGTCGTTCTGTCCCTGAACAAGTCAGTTATAACACACTGTTCTCCGGTAGGCCGTCATTGTAAATAAGAATTAGTTCTTAACTGACTTGTCTAGTTACATTTTTATTTTATTGCCTTGATGTCAGCTTTGCACACTCTTGGCATTCTCTCAACCACCTGGAATGTGCTTCCAACAGTCTTGAAGGAGTTCCCACATATGCTGAGCACTTGTTGGCTGCTTTCCCTTCACTCTGCAGTCCAACTTATCCCAAACCACCTCAATTGGGTTCAGGTGATTGTAGAGATCAGGTCATCTGATGCAGCACTCACTCACTCCCCTTCTTGGTAAAATAGCCCTTACACAGCCTGGAGGTGTGTTTGGTCATTGTTCTGTTGAAAGACAAATGATAGTCCCACTAAGTGCAAACCTGAATGCTGTGGTAGCCATGCTGGATAAGTGTGCCTTGAATTTTAAATAAATCCATGAAAGTGTCACCAGCAAAGCACATGCTTCACAATGGGAACCACACATACGGAGATCTTCCTTTCACCTACTCTGCATCTCAAAAAGACATGCTGGTTGGGAACCAAAAATCTCAATTTTGGATTTCCACCTGTAATGTCTATTGCTCGTGTTTCTTGGCCCAAGCAAGCATCTTCTTATTATTGGTGTCCTTTAGTAATGGGTTCTTTGCAGCAATTCAACCATGAAGGCCTGATTCTCAGAGTCTCCTCTGAACAGTTGATGTTGAAATGTGTCTGTTACTTGAACTCTGAAGCATTTTTTTTGGGCTGCAATCTGAGGAACTAGGAACTCTAATAAACGTATCCTCTGCAGCAGAGGTAACTCTAGGTCTTCCTTTCCTGTGGCAATCCTCATGATAGCCAGTTTCATCATGGAGCTTGATGTTTTTTGCGACTGCACTATAAGAAACTTTCAAAGTTCTTCAAGTTGTCCAGATTGAATGACCTTCAATATCTTAAAGTAATGGACTGTTTTTTTCTTTGCTTATTTGAGCAGTTCTTGCCATAATATGGACTTGGTATTTTACCAAATAGTGCTATCAAAGGGAGGAACAAAAAAGTGTAACTTTGATAAGAGAATTGAAGGAAACTGCCACCTTTTGTCTGTAGATCATATGGATAGGAAGGTATTGAAATATGCCAATAAAATCTGATCAGTGAAATTCTATTGAATGTAGCATGGATGAGGGGGGGGTTCAGTGACTTCACATTGTCGTTTTACATCTCAATTTCACCTGGATGTGAAGGGTTTGAAAAGTACCCTTGTAAATTGGTCAAATATAGCATAGTAGTTAGACGCAACTAATAGACATGTTGGGCCATTCGGCAACTGGAGTCCCTATGCAGTGTGTGTAATCTTCATATTATGGCAAGGACCTCCTGGACAGGAATGCAAACATTGTTTTGCTTACACGCAATCACCGGCATTGCACTTTTCCAACAGTCCTAGACCAGCTGAGCACCAGAAAACAGCATATTGCCTCCTTTTCGGCTCTGTTAAGAGTAGAGTTCTACCACAGAACAATGAGACAGATATTTCACAGAATGTATAAATGTGAAGCATCCGGTTGGCGTTTCCACTCGCTAGCAAATATGGTGATGTTAGATATTACTGCACTGTTGAAGCTAGAAACCCAAGCATTTCGTTACACCCACAACATCATCTGCCTAACATGCATGCATGTGTGCGTATATATATATATATATATATATATATGGCTTTTGTCAAGACATTAGGCAAATTTTGTCATCTGCTGAAAAATGTAAATCTGTCAAACAGAGTCGACTACATTTTCTAGATTTTACCCTTCGCCAAAGTTGATAAAAATGGCATTGTTTTGGGGTGCAAGGGCGAATTGAGTTATTGCACAGGTCAGAGTAAGCGTTCCCTAAAATAAATATGCAAATAAATGCTAGAACGTGCCAAAAGAATTTCACTCGCTCCTGTTTGGCTCTGCCCACCTCCTTGCTTGTTCTGCCTACTATGATTAATTTACCCACATTGGAAACGACAGGCTCTGGTCCATCTTGGGTTAGTTATACAAATCTTTGGTTCGACTTTTGGTAAAAACAAAGGGTGCACCTTGCTCTCTACCGTCATATGATACTAGATATATCAGTCATCCTAGGGACCTTCCGTCAGAGACCTAACTTTTACTTTAGGATATTCGGGGGTTAACTGCGGTTATTATATACTGTTACTATAATCATATTATAACGCTTGCAGACATTGTGAATCGGAGCATTCTGTTTCACGAGCTACAACAGCTGGTTAGAACTTTAGTATGCGTTTGCCTAAGCTAGCTTCCGTAGTAATTTAGTTAGCTAGGAATCAAACGTGGCTCTCGAGGTAGTTTTAACAGTAGACTAATACTTACCTAAAAAATCCCACACCAGCTTTGGGGCTGCGGTTTTTGCAGTTGTATGCTGAACACAGTGACAGTGTTGGCATTATTGTCGCTGTGTGACAGGAACAAATATTAACCACGCAGGACTACTAACTAGCTAACCACTCTCTGAAGTGTTGCCAATTATATTTCAGTGAGAATACTTCTTTGTTGGGGTTTTACGAAGCACTACTTCCAAAACGCTGTATTGCCGCCACCTACTGTTCGGGATGAAAACGTTTTTTTATTTTTTTTAAATAAAAAGAAAAAGATCCCACTGCCCGCCACTGGGGTTCCTTTCATCACCATATTTGGTAATGAGTGGAAACGCTAACCGGATGTTTCAAATGTATGCATCTCCTGAAATATCTGGCTCATTGTTCTATCTGCGCACATACTGTACTGTCTTTGACCCAGCCTTTTGCAAGCCTCGTTTTTTATTTTTTATTAACAACAAATCAATACATAAAGCACATGAGGGAACACAAGCATACATATATTACAAACAATAGACAATCGAGCTAGGGGGTACCATATCACATTACAATTACACAAGGACCTTAAGGGACATGCATATACTTACAATTCTAACAGCTTTTTTGTTAGTAGAGCATTTAACCATCTTAAAATACAGTTCAATTTATTTTTGTAGGGTACGAAAATGTGGTTTTCTGTTTGTAAATTTACATTTGTGTATATGAAATCTGGCCAAAAGAGTAATTAAATTAATTACATAAAAATGTTTCCGCTTATTTCTATTGTATGTAAAGAATCCGAATAGTACATCGCTCCACAATAGTGTAAAATTTTCAGAAATATGTTCAATTATAAACCTACTGATGTCTTCCCACAGTTTTCTTACATGCATACAATGCCAAAAAAGATGCAAAACTGTTTCTGGGTGGTCATTACAAAAGGAGCAATTTGAGTTGATGTTTTACTTAAACTTCTTCATATAATGATTGGCAGGATAATATTCATGAATAATTTTAAAGGAAACTTCCTAAACTTTGTTAACAAGTAGGTATGTGTGTGGCAACATCCAAACTTTTTTCCAACTGATATTATCAATAAATCCATTCCAATAAGACATGACATAAGGTATATATATCATCCTGCTGAAACAAGGTTCGTATCGCTCTGTTGTTGAATGGACCAAAAGAGAAACAAATCTTTCCTACTGATGAGTCAACAGGGTCAATAGAAGGTAGGCTCTGAGGGTCCGGTCTTGACACGTTCCTGAATAACATAGCAACACCTGAGGGAATGGCATCTAAAACAATTGCAAAATTTTTAGGTGTTACAGGGACCTTGTAAAGTGATAAGAATTCTTTATAACTGAGATAAAGACTTACCAGTTGACTTACCCTCTGCACTTACCAGTTGGCTCACCAATAGGATATTATTTCGGAACCAATATTCTAAAAACAGAGAGGTATTTTTATACAATATATCCTGATTATTCCATATATGTGGAGAAAAATTGTGTTTATAAATTAAGACCATGACAAGAAAATCTGCCGTTGAAAAGCAGAAAGTTTCACTGGAACTTTGTCAATATTATAATTGCAAAACAACATGAAGTTAAGGCCACCAAAAGTAGAGAAGACATGATGAGGAGTAAAATTCCATATAGAAGTGGGTCTTCTTAGGAATTGTTTTATCCAATTGATCTTAAAAGTATTATTTCAAGTAGTAAAGTCCAGAAAATTCAGTCCACCATTCTTATAAGTGTTCATTACAACAGTTTTCCTAATGTAATGGGTACGGTTTCTCCAAAGAAAGTTGAAAAGCATCTGGTCTATCTCCCTGCTTATTTTACTGTCAGGATATAAAGATAGAGCGCCATATGTTAGCCTAGAGATGCCTTCAGTCTTGGTTATTAGGACTCTACCTTTTAAAGATAAGTCCCTCTGTAGCCATTGATTTAGTTTCTTCTGTTTTTTTTTAAATAAGAGGGTTAAAATTTAGTAAGCCTCTAGACTTCTGATCCTTTGTAATGGTTATGCCTAAATATGTAAGTTCTTATTTTACTGGAATACCATAATATGAAGGTGTCACACAATCTTTGACAGCCATGAGTTCACATTTCTTAATGTTAAGATATAGACCAGACGATTTGGAAAAGGATTGTATCACATTGATCGATATGGGAATTTGGTTAGCGTCTTTCAGAAAAAGTGTAGTATCGTCAGCCAGCTGGCTTATAATAATTTCTTTACCAGCTATGGAAAAACCTTGTACAGGACTATTATTTAAAGAATTTGCAAGAAGTTGGGTGATTAATAAAAACAGGTATGGAGAGATAGGACAATCTTGCCTAATTCCTCTCTTTAACTCAAATCTAGGTGAGGTGCCATATTTAAATGTGATAGAGCTGTTACCATTTGCATAGAGTCTTAATAGCCTTACAGAAAAATGGGTTCATCATTTTCATCACTCTATTCTATATCACTGATAGAGTGAACATTATTCAGTGAGTTAAAAAACATATCTGTGGATTCCTGACAGTACGTTAAGCTATACAATTTTCTGTAAAAATTGCTACAGTATTTAGAGATTTTTGGTCATCTGTAATAACACCATCAATGTTTAACATATGGATAGTGTTATTTTTAGAGTGAAATTTCTCATGTCTAAAGAAATAGGATGAATTTTGTTCTCCCTCAATCCATTTTTTCCTAGATCTAATAAAGGCTCCTTCTGCTTTTAATTTATATATATTATCCAGTTTATTTTGTAACTCAATTAGTTCCATCTTCTCCTTCCCCATGAGGTCAGCCGGGGACCTCTGAGAAAGGGAAGTTATCTTAATGATCACCTTTTCCTCCTCAGCTCTTCTGGTCTTAGCAAGATTACTACCATATTTTCTAAGATATTTGGACACAAAATATTTGGCACAAAATACCTGGGAGGAGGAAAGTGTTTAGGTTGTTCCACCAATTGAGTACCTTTTGTGTAGTGTAACTCTTATTTCACCTAATTTTAACATTCAGTCATGAAGAGTTCAACATAATAAAAACCTATTCTCATTTCAAGATGTTAAATAAATTACTATAGTAAGTGCCTAAGTGCCAAATAAAGTAGCAGGGTTTATCTTAAATCAGATAAAAATCTGCCAATTTCAAAAATAGACATTTCTGTGAACATTTCTGTGAAACTGTGTACGTTTTACTTGTGAATTTTGAAAATAAAACTCTGAAATCAAGATGTGTCAATTTGTTTGTCTACATGCCATTTTAAAAACAATGCTTGTCGTAAACCTATTTTGGGTCAAGAAAAGTATGAGTAAGGGCAAACATCATGTTAAGCTTGCAAAGCTGAGTTTGTATAAGACATCCGATTACCACTTTGCATTTAAAAACGGTTGGTTTTATTATAGCTAATAATTAACCAAATCATTGATGGATCACTAGATAAAAGAAAACATAGAAACATTCGGTGTGAAAACTCCCCAAAGGCAGACTGAAAAGTAACTGAATTTGTCGATAGACCCTTTTACCAATAAAGTCACTGAATGGTTCTGAAAATTTGCTAAAATATAGTGACAAAGTCCCTAAATTGGCAAGACTGGATGCCACCAGATGGAAGTATCACACTCTCACCACACATGAACACACACATAATCAAACCAGAGATATGATATAATGACAATGGGATTCGTTGAGCCTGCTTATTCCTCTTTGGATTTGTGGAATCATTTTGTTATTTGAATAATCATTTTGCTATTTGAATAATCATTTTGTTATTTGAATAATCATTTTGAATATTTTATGAGGAGTGTTGATGTCAACCATGTGTATTCAATGGAGAGTGAGATGCTTAGACCATCTTGAAGTTCAACAGGGATTCCGATATAAAGTGTTTTTTTAAATCAAAGTTGACAGTAATTTACTTGCATCACACTTATATCACTACACTCGTAACAACCTAATCATTACGAAACTTCTATTAGACCAGATAAGTCTCACTTACCAAAATAGCAATTAATGTTTATCTTGACTATATTTGACACTCTCGTTGCCCCCTATACAAAAACTCCCTGCCTGTTTAATAATTAAGGATCTGCTTAACGTGGACAGATTTCAGGTAGATTTCACTCACTTTTAATTCATTATTTTACTTATATTTGTGTATTGTGTTTGTGGTGTGGTTTTCACATAAGCCCTTTTGGGCTTCCAACCTATGGAGGACCAAACCTGCCACAAATCGATACGTAAATAAATGCACACAGAGATAAATAAATGGATGAATGAAGCACACATAAATATATATATAATTATTAATCTCACTTTAATTAATTGTATTCATTTGTATTATTTATTTATGTATTTCGTCCTCCAATATGATAATGAGGGGGTGTCATCAAACATTTGTGGGTGGTATCTAAGACATCATTGGTTAATCAATGTCACAGCACGTTGCTCGATTCAGTATGCCAGAACCGATCAGGCCCTACACCCAAACAAGGGCACTGCGTTCATCCACCTCTGGCCTGCTCGCCTCCCTACCACTGAGGAAGTACAGCTTCCGCTCAAGCCCAGTCAAAACTGTTCGCTGCTCTGGCCCCCCAATGGTGGAACAAACTCCCTCACGACGCCAGGACAGCGGAGTCAATCACCACCTTCCGGAGACACCTGAAACCCCACCTCTTTAAGGAATACCTAGGATAGGATAAGTAATCCCTCTCACCCCCCCCCTTAAGATTTAGATGCACTATTGTAAAGTGACTGTTCCACTCGATGTCATAAGGTGAATGCACCAATTTGTAAGTCACTCTGGATAAGAGCGTCTGCTAAATGACTTAAATGTAAATGTAAACCGTGTTCAACGTTTATTTAATCAAATCAAATTTGAAATCAAATCAAATTTTGTTCGTCACATGCTTTGTAAACAACAGGTGTAGACGAACAGGGAATTGCTTGGTTAATTGTCCTTCCTAACAATGCATAGAAAAAGGAAATAATAGAAAAGTAAAACACGTAATAATACAAGTAATAATAAATACACTAACGGTCCTGTGATGAACGACCAGTTGAAAAACGGTGTGATTATGGTGGCCCACAAGGCGTTTTTCTATGGTGTGCTGCACCTGGACTCTTAAGTCATCGGACAGCTTCCTCCAAATTGTAGCAGCTAGCGGACTCAAGTTTTCAATGCATGCCTAGATAACTGGGGTTTGTGTGCTAGTTTAGCACATAGCGCTGCCTCCCTGAGCTTGCCTCTGACTGGGCTTGAACCAGGTTCCTCTACCTCGACAACACAAGTGACCAACGGCTTGACAACGTGCGAACCAATTTAGGCTATACAAAATGAACCAATTGGATAGCGCCATCGGCGATTTTTTTTAAATAGCGGTGGAGTGAGGTTACAATACGTTCTTAACTCCATTAGACTCACCCTCTTTAAACTCAATCCACAGCAACCCCAGCCAAACTGTGGATTTGGGTCACAGCAACAGTATAACCAGGGTCAAGTGTGCTAGCTTAGCATATAGCGCAGCCCCCTTGAACTTGCCTCTGACTGGCCTTGAACCATGTTCCTCTACCTCACCAACAGAGGTGACCGACATCTTGACAACATGCAAACAGATTGAGGTATACAAAAGATACCAATTGGATTGCTCCATCGGCGACATTTCAAGCTAGCTGTGGAGTGAGGTTACGGTATGTTCTTAACTCGAGGCTCTCAAGTGACGCAGCAGTCTAAGGCACTGCACCTCAGTACAAGAGGTGTCACTACAGTCTCTGGTTCGTATCCAGGCTGTATCACATCCGGCCGTGATTGGGAGTCCCATAGGGCGGCGCACAATTGGCCCAGCGTCATCCGGGTTTGGCCGTCATTGTAAATAGGAATTTGTTCTTTATTTAACTAGGCAAGTCAGTTAAGGTTAAATAAAAAATAAAATAAATAAACTCTGTTACACCTCCACATGGAAAAGCAGGTAATCTGGAGAGGCGTTGTTTTCAGAAGCGTTAGCCAGCACTGCCAAGTCTCTGGCTGTTGCTCGCCTGATTGCAGCCATACTAGCTAACTGCCAGAAGAACTGGTCTACTGTAGCAACAATCACACCATTCCCAACTGTTTCAAATGTTCAAACACATTCAACAGTTCAACAAAGTCACTACACATCAATCAACATTACATTTTTTGCAAACATATGCTTTACTTCAAAGGAAGAGCTGCACTATCATATTACATAAGCACTCACTCTATAGCGTGAGAACATCCGGACAGGATGTCCATAAAAGGGCATTAACACGTGACTGTATGTCAGGGGTGATTTTTAGTACATGTATGTCTATGCTGTATTTTAGTTTTCATATTTCTAGGTTAGTGTGCTTGATATGGTTCCCAATTAGAGGCAACTGGTTATCGTTGTCTCTAATTGGGGATGATATTTAAGACGCATTATTTCCACCTGTGTTTTATGGGATATTGTTTTGAGTGCACATAGCACCTCTGTAGTCACAGTTCGTTGTTAGTTTATTGTTTATTTGTTTTTGTCTTTGTGAAGTGTCACTTTATCATTCAATTATGTGGAACTCGACATCCGCTGCGCCTTGGTCCGATATTTATTCCAACGACCGTGACAGAATATCCCATCAAACCAGGACCAAGCAACTTGTTCACCAGGTGAAGGATTTCTGGACATCGGAAGGACATAATGGAGGACAGCGACGACGACAGGGTTCGTGGCTATAGAAATCCCATAGAGATGGCACATGGAGCTGGCACATGGAGCTGGCGACTGAGCAGAGGGAAGAGCCAAAGACTGTCAGGGAGGTAAGGGCGAAGTTGGGAGAGTGAGATGACAGAGATGTTGTGCAAGTGTGTTCTGCTCAACATTCGACCAGAGGATCTGGTTAGCAGTCTGGTGCCACCTGTGCCGGATCCATCCACTAGGCCTCCAGTGCGCCTTCCCAGTCCAGTGTGTCCTCTGCCTGCTCCTCGCACTCGCCCAGAGGTGCGTGTCACCAGTCCCGTGCCACCTGTGCCGGCCCCACGTATCAGGCCTCCAGTGTGCCTCTCCAGTCCGGAACCTCCAGCAACGGTCCCCGGTCCGGAACCTTCGGCGACCATCCCCGGTCCGGAACCTCATGAGACGGTCCACAGTCCGGAACCTCCAGCTCCATGGCTGAAGCCTTCCCCTGCCCCGATGTCCAGTCTAAGCACGGCGTCCAGTCTAGGGGGTGATTTAGTATATGTATGTCTGTTGTATTATAGTTTATTATTTCTATGTGGGCATTCTAGTTTTCTGTAGTCACGGTTCGTTGTTAGTTAGTTTATTTGTTTTTGTCTTTGCTAAGTTTCACTTTATCATTAAATTATGTGGAACTCAACATCCGCTGCGCCTTGGTCCGATATTTATTCCGACAACCGTGACAGTGACACTAAAATTAGATCATCAATCACTTTTTCACACAGGCCATCTACTGTATTCTCTCTATAATGTCTTCAGAAAGAAATCATAGCCCTTAAATTATATTATTCATACCACATTTTATTGAATTAAAGCCTGAATTCAAAATTGATTACATTGCACTTTTTTCCGAGAAATATCTTATTTACTTATGTATTCGCACCACTTCTCTGCTCGGGTGCATTCAATATACTCTGATCATCCTTGATGTCACTAGAACTTGATTGGAGTCCACCTGTGGCCAATTCAATTATTTTGACATTATTTAGAAAGATACACACCTGTCCATAAGTTCCCACTGTTGACAGTGCATGTCAGAGCAGAAACTATACCATGAAGTCCAGGGAACTGTCCAGTGATCGACTAGATACAATTGTGAGGAGGAATATATCTGGAAATGGCTATAAAACTATCTATAGTGTTGAACGTTTCCATGAGCACAGTGGTCTCCATCATTGGGAAATGTAAAAAATATGGAACTATCCAGACTCTGCATAGAGCTGTCTGTCCGACCAAACTGAGCATCTGGGCGAGGTGACCAAGAACCAAATGCCCACTCTGACAGAACTACAGAGTTCCTTGGCTGAGATGGAAGAACCTGCCAGAAGCAAGACCGTCTTTACAGCACTTCACCAATCTGGGTTTTATAGCAGAATAACCAGATGGAAGTCACACCTGAGAAAAAGGCACATGACAGCACGCCTGGAGTTAGCAAAAATGCATGTGAAAGACAGAGCATAAGACTATGTCTGGAGAAAACCAGGCACACACAGCCCATCACCTGTTGAGCACCATCCCTACCTTGAAGCATGGTGGTGGCAGCATCATGCTATGGGGATGCTTTTTAGAGGTAAGGACACAGGCAAATCCTTGATGACATACTTCAGAATGTAAATGACCTTAACTTGGTCACGGCCCCAGTCTAACAGGACAGTGACCCCAAGCATACAACCAAAGTAACGCTGGAATGGCTTCAGAACCCGAATGTGAAAGCTCTTGAGTGGCCCAGCTGAAATCCAGCCTTGAATCTCATGTAAATGTGAGGAAATTCTTGAGGATTGCTGTTCACCGCTGCTCCCCATCTAACTTAACAGAGCTTGAGAAATCTGCAGGGAAAATGGGAGAAAATCCCCAAATCCATATGTGCAATGCTGATACAGACACACCCAAGACGACTCAAGACGATTCAAAATTGTAATCGACAACAAAGGTGCTTCTACAAAGTATTGACAAAGTATTGAGTGTGAATAATTATCAAAATCAGATATTTCGAAAAAGAACCATTTAAAGTCACAGCATTTCTTTTGGCTGTCTTTTTGAGTGGGTCAATATAGGTTGGAATCTCATTGATCAACATATCAACCAACTATTAGCCAATCATCCACATGGAAATGACAGTGTGCCCAGTGGGAAGCGATCACTTGTCACTGACTTTTATTTTGACATGAGGCAAGCAGAGAAATGGGACCACGTTTGGAAATTCTGATTTAATATAATTTCTTTTGAACCTTTTATTTAACTAGGCAAGTCAATTAAGAACTAATTCTTATTTACAATGATGGCCTACCCCAGCCAAACCCGGATAACAGTGGGACAATTGTGCGCCGCCCTATGGGACTCCCAATCACGTCCGGATTCAAACCAGGGACTGTAGTGACGCTTCTTCCACTGAGATGGAGTGCCTTATACCGCTGAGCCACTTGGGAGCCAGTACATTCCTTTTAATATTTTGTCTCAAAAGGACCAATCCCACAGAAAAATGGGCAGACTAAGTTCAAATGTAATTGTATTCATTTTCCAAATATTTAATGTATTGCATTATGCCAGACTGTGACTAGCTAGCTGGCTATCACTGGATGATGTATCAGGCTAGTCAGAGGCTTATTTTCAGGGGCTGGTAATATCACACTGGACATAAGATGGTTAAAGTTAAAGTAAAGTTTATTCTGAAGTTGTTGTATAAAATGTACCAAAAAAGGCCTATGCTTTTTATTTCAATGCATGTTTATGATTTATCTGGCAGAGTTTACATTCACGGCCAGCTGTTTTATGCACCTGATACCTGATACAAATTCTTATTTACAATGACGGCCTATCAAAAGTCAAAAGCCTTCCTGTGGGGACGGGATAAAAAATAATCATAAAATAACATTGATATTGGCATTTTGAAAATCGTCCTTGTTGTGACTTGTTAGCCTGTATTATGCATCTATTTCATGTTCACTGTATGTGCTGTTTCACAAGTAAATGAGTCAATTTAGGAAGTTGAGTAGTGGTTGACATTTTACACACCATTCCACAGACCTTTAAACCCAATATTGAGGTGATAATTAATGGCTGAGATCATTTTTATTGTTTTTTTGCTGTTCTCCAAATAGCATTTTGAACTGTCTAGAAATGCAGTAAATGAGCTTCAACTTCCAAACAATTCCTTGGGAAAGGGGCATACCCTAGGTTTAGCTGAACGGACGCCACTGACAACATCCCAACATACACGGTGGAAGTAAACAGCTACTGACTGAGCACACCTTGTTACACTGAGCTTACCTTTGAGGAATGGCTGAAAAATTTGGTCCATAAGTTTATGACTCTCATGCACCAGCTACCAATGATCTTGAGGGAAAGGGGAAAGGATAACATAGAGGAAAAAGGGATAACAGAGTTATAACACAGCATTGACAAAGACATTGGTTTAAACTGTCATGTAAAGATGATCATTAAAGGCTCACTGTTGCTGTGTGACATTGAGAGTTGTTTGAGAGCCCCCTCTAGTGGCGATACAGGGTGTAACACAGTGCAGAGGCACACTGCTCGGCACACAGCCCTGATCTCATCACATACAGATGCATCTGGTCCCAAACAAAGACACACAGAGCCTAAGGGCTCATTCAATAGCACATTCAATAACACTCAGATGACATACACCATCTATCATGATGTACTGTACATCCATCTAGAAACAACCCACATCACAACTGAGTACAGCAGTTGGTGGGGGATTACTGAAAGATGTTATACACACCACGTTTGACTCCGATAAGGAAGGGCTTGTGGTTGTTTTTCATGGCCAAATTAAGGTCTTCTGACCGACAAAATGAAATAAATTATATCATTGAGCATGAACATCCAAATCTGAGCACACTTCACACCGAAATGTACATAATAAATAGAGCTGTCATGTCCTATCTCATGCAGTGGCAGTGTAAGCAGTGCAATAGAGGACTCACAGTGGATTGTCAGTGACAAGAGGAATAAGGATCAGACTGACCAGCAGTCCAGCCAGAATCACTAAAGTCTCCTGTAAAGAACACATGAATTACAATAAGATCCTCATCTTAAAGCAGACAGGACAGTAAAAGCCATGGGTTAGTTACGGTATCATCAAGTAGAGAAATATGTATGGAGCACCTGGCTGCCATCTTTGGCAGAGATGTCCGCCATGTTGTCTCTGCGGGCATGGTGAAGAGTCAAAGCAGCTCTGGTCAAAGCAGCTCTGGTGCAAAATCAATGCTAGTGAGAATATGGTATTCAGATTTACCTTGAATATTCCAGCAGAGCACAGTTGGAGTGAAGCATGTTGGGAAGGTAGGAGCCAGTATTTCCATGAAAATGGCAAAATCATTGAGGACATCAGCAACAAGCCTAAGGAAAACAGCACAAGCATTGACATACCCAATAATTCCATAACACACAATGAACACACTCACTTTGGTGATGCTTGACATCCCTACCTCCATTTTCTGGCCTCAGAGTCCAGTTTATTCCTTTTCAAATCAAATCAAATGTATTTGGTTAGCAGATGTTAATGCGAGTGTAGCGAAATGCTTGTGCTTCTAGTTCTGACAATGCAGTAATAATCTAACTAACAATTCCAAAACGACTACCTTATACACACAAGTGTAAAGGGATAAATAATATGTACATAAAAATATATGAATGAGTGATGGTACAGAGCGGCATAGGCAATATGCAGTAGATGGTATCGAGTACAGTATATACATATGAGATGAGTAATGTAGGGTATGTAAACAAAGTGGCATAGTTTAAAGTGGCTAGTGATACATGTATTACATAAAGATGCAGTATATGTTATAGAGTACAGTATATACGTATACATATGAGATGAATAATGCAGGGTATGTAAACATTATATTAAGTAGCATTGTTTAAAGTGGCTAGTGATATATTTACATCATTTCCCATCAATTCCCATTATTAAAGTGGCTGGAGTTGAGTCAGTGTCAGTGTGTTGGCAGCAGCCACTCAATGTTAGTGGTGGCTGTTTAACAGTCTGATGGCCTTGAGATAGAAGCTGTTTTTCAGTCTCTCGGTCCCAGCGTTGATGCACCTGTACTGACCTCGCCTTCTGGATGATAGTGGGGTGAACAGGCAGTGGCTCGGGTGGTTGTTGTCCTTGATGATCTTTACGGCCTTCCTGTGACATCGAGTGGTGTAGGTGTCCTGGAGGGTAGGTAGTTTGCCCCCGGTGATGCGTTGAGCAGACCTCACTACCCTCTGGAGAGCCTTACGGTTGTGGGCGGAGCAGTTGCCGTACCATGCGGTGATACAGCCCGACAGGATGCCAGTATTTCCTAAAACACAAAGAAAGACAACATTTGAAAAATAATATTGAAAACTACTAATAGTAGATTACAAATCAAAACTCACCCTTGAAGCCAGGCAAATAGGATTCTTCCCAGCATGCCTGTGCCATCTAAAATGTAGATTGCTTTTTTAAAATAAAACCCCTTAACAGCAAAGATGACAATAGTCTTATCACAGTCATTAACACTAACCTCGTAATAACCAGGTAATTGTTGCAGCAGCAACTGTTGCCTCTTTCCAACACCTCTTAAAGAGGCCTGGGTGGCAAGAGTACCAGAAAGAGAACTGGAGAAGGCCTGTGTGTGTGTGTGTGTGTGTGTGTGTGTGTGTGTGTGTGTGTGTGTGTGTGTGTGTGTGTGTGTGTGTGTGTGTGTGTGTGTGTGTGTGTGTGTGTGTGTGTGTGTGTGTGTGTGTGTGTGTGTGTGTGTGTGTGTGTGTGTGTGTGTGTGTGTCAGAGAGAGCGAGAGAGGGAGAGAGTGCAACAGTGTTAAAATGTACATAATAAATTAATGGCACACATATCCACAAAACAACATCCTCTCTCTTTCTCACACAGACCTACCTGAAGAGTATCCCAAAATTGATACTGCAGGTAATCGCCACTGACACTCTCTGGATACCTCTGAGGCAAAACACTCTAACAAGAGCAGATGAGAGAGCAGATGAGAGAGCAGATGAGAGAGAGAGAGAGAGAGAGTGTGTGAGTTTAGGGACGGCTGGAAATGTACAGTATGGGTACCTGGCGGAAAATGAGGGAGGGTCATGCTTTTTCAATTTCAGTCAAGGGGAGGGTTTAGTATTTTTTAAATATTGTCCAGGGGAGGGTCATGTAATTTGTAATTGCATACATTTCTATTTTGTTTTAGAATTAGTTGCTTACTAGTGTAATGTTCGTCGTCCTCCTCTGATGAGGAGTAAGATAGATCGGACCAATTTGCAGCATGGTAAGTGTCCAGTTTTTCTTATTAAATTATGGACACTACAAAATACAAAACAAACAACGTGAAACAAACGAAACAGTCCCATGTGGCACAAACACAAACATGGAAAATAAACACCCACGAAACTCAGGTGGAAAAAGGCTACCTAAGTATGATTCTCAATCGGAGACAACTAACGACACCTGCCTCTGATTGAGAATCATACTTAGATAGCCTTTTTCCACCTGGGTTTCGTGGGTGTTTATTTTCTGTCTTTGTATGTCGCCAGACAGGACTGTTTCGGTTTTCGTTCGTTCACTTTATTGTTTTTGTATTTCAGTGTTCAGTTTTGATTAATTAAATATTACACGCTGCGTTTTGGTCCTCCGATCCTTCTCGCTACTCCTCCTCAGAAGAGGAGGATGAGATCCGTTACAACTAGGCTATATATCGGGGCCTCCCGGGTGGCGCAGTGGTTAAGGGCGCGCCAGCTGTGCCATCAGAGTCCCTGGGTTTGCGCCCAGGCTCTGTCGTAACTACTACAACTCTACTCAGCAAACTGGATGCAGATCATCCCACAGTGCCATCCATTTTGTTACTAAAGCACCTTATACCACCCACCACTGCGACCTGTATGCTAGTCGGCTGGCCCTCGCTACATATTCGTCGCCAGACCCACTGGTTCCAGGTAATCTACAAGTCCATGCTAGGTAAAGCTCCGCCTTATCTCAGTTCACTGGTCACGATGGCAACACCCACCCGTAGCACGCGCTCCAGCAGGTGTATCTCACTGATCATCCCTAAAGCCAACACTTCATTTTGCCGCATTTCCTTCTGCTGCCTGTGACTGGAACGAATTGCAAAAATTGTTGAAGTTGGAGACTTTTACCTCCCTTACCAACTTTAAACATCTACTATCTGAGCAGCTAACCGATCGCTGCAGCTGTCCATAGTCCATCGGTAAATAGCCCACCCAATTTACCTACCTCATCCCCATACTGTTTTATTTATTTACTTTTCTGCACTTTTGCACACCATCTGATCATTTATCACTCCAGTGTTAATCTGCTAAATTGTAATTATTGCCTACCTCCTCATGCCTTTTGCACACAATGTATATAGACTCTTCTTTTTTCTCCCTTTTTTTTCTACTGTGTTATTGACTGGTTTATTGTTTACTCCATGTGTAACTCTGTGTTGTCTGTTCACACTGCTATGCTTTATCTTGGTCAGGTCGCAGTTGTAAATGTGAACTTATTCTCAACTAGCCTACCTGGTTAAATAAAGGTGAAATAAAGCAAATTAAATAAATAAATTATAATCCACGCTGTCTATGATTTTGCAAAACTTGAAATACATACAGCCTATCTATATACAAGGCCACTTGGTCCAATTAAATGAGAGATGTGGATGGTAATTTGTTGTATGGCTCCTTTGAGAATATGAACCCATCACAGCCAGAAAAAGTGAGGAATATATTCTGCAAATATATTCCCTAAAAAGGGAAAAAGATTCCTATGTCTAGTTATAAGATTTCTGTCTAATTATTTTCGATTCTAAATATAAAACACATAGATTTTAATTCTTCTCACTAATGGTAAATGGTTGAATTCTTGTTCATATGTTTTCCTGTTTTTAGTTTTTTTTATTAAGCTTTTCATCATATCCCCCATTTGCACAAAATACTTACTTGCGGTGGCGACCCGTCATTCAGGGCAGGTGGGGTTCAGTTTTGATGCTTTTTAATCCTTTTCATATGAAGATAAATTATAGATAAAACGTATCGGTGCTCATCGGCCATTGGACATAAAGATTACACAACAAGTTGGAAATAGCAAATTCACCAATGAGTTGTTTAGAAGGATTCAGTGGCTAACTGCAAGCACTGCAAAGCAACCGCTAACATTAGCCTTCTATTCAATGTAGTGTCTGTGTGTTTTTTCAGAGTTCCCACCATAAATCCAGAGAATGGAAGACTTTGATGACAAAGTTTGTTGACAAAATGTGCCCACAAAGGCCCACCGCACCACCTTCACAAGGTAAGTCCAAAAATGTATTGTATGCTGCTGCTTAAATGATGTAATATGCCAGGAAGATATGTATACTGTAACTAAGAATGTAATACTACGTGTATGTTGTGTAGTAAGATGTTAGTAGCCCATGTCGTTCGTGGCCGGTGTGTGCTTGTTTGCCAACTTATTTTTCACCCAAATAATTTGATCTGTTTTCATCCCTTAATTTCACCTACTGTTCTAACTTGGTGGTGCACATGTACCCTCTAACCTGTTTTAGAGAAATGTAATCATTGAATAGTGCAAGAGCTTTCATTGTCTGCTTATATGCCCCCTTTATTTATCCTACGGTTTTGACTTGTTTTACAAGGAGTTCACTGTAAGAACGGCCCGTGTTCTGAATTCTGTCGCTGTACATTTCAAAAGTGCAGAAAAAATAGTTATATTGACTACGTCCGTTGTCGCTCGCTCATTAATATCTTAATCGAAATGACAGATTTCCTCTTATCCGCTTGTCGTCCCCTTATGCCATATTTTGTACATCTCAATTGTCAGTATTAACTATTTGTTGAAGCAAGTCAGCCATATCACCTATGTTTTTTTATAGGGCAGTAAATGAGGCTGAATGAACTGTTTCGCTGCCAGACAAGGCTATGCTGAAAGCCAGGTGTAACAGTGGTAAGGTGGGACAGCTTTATGTAGGCCCTAACAGTTTGTGGGCACCATTTGTCCCCGTTATAGTGCAATTAATGGATTGTTTAGTGTTGTGTTGTGGCTTTGCTGGCATGCATCCCACATTTTTGTTTTTGCCCCACCAAGATTTACATGCTAAAATCGCCACTGCTTACTTGCAATACATTATTTCAATCACTAGCAGATGTGCGTACACATGGTCTAATGTTTGCGGAGAGGTGAGAACATTCTCACAGTCACACTTTTTTTAAAGTAAACTTTTGCGGGAAAAGTGGCACAAGCACATTTTGGGGTATTATTTTGTACTTATGAAAGGTTTATAAATTAGGCCCCTGGTCTGTCCCAAGGAGTGAGGGTAAACAGTAGGCATGTTCCCTGCTATCCACTTTATGTTTAATTATTATTTTGGGTATACATGAGGGTCACTTATTTTTTCAAGTGTTCAGGGAGGGTTTAGGAAAAATATATTTTGCTGAAGAGGTCCAACCATTTTCATTTCAGAGATGTCCAATTTTTCTCCATGTAACCCTTATTATAAATAACGTTCACTCCCTTAGCAGTTATGAGACAAAATTCAGTGAGCCTTTATCAAAATTCATTATAATGTAAAAACATGTCTCACTTTGAACACGCCAATGATGGTTTTTCCAGTCGTCCCACCGTTGCCCCCTTCTCTTTCTCTCTCCATTACTCCATCCTTCAACTGATATTTCCATGACTCGAGGGAGCCATATCTCTCCGTTGCCACCACTGGCATTTTCTCTTTCTCAATTTAACGAAACAACACCTGCACGGTTAGACAGATGTTTGTAAATAATATATTTAGTTGTGAATTTTATGCATTAGTACTTTCTGTTGCAAGTTTTCACTTACCAAAGCTTTACTTCCGTGTTTTCAGAATCCACGTCAGCTGTACAAATTCTGTATTTTCTATTGGCTAAGGACTGAAACTGTCCCTGCAGTTTAGACCAATCCCGCGATTGCTTTGGGACAGCTTGATCCAAAAGTCACAGATAATTTTCCACAGACATGTGTATTAAGCTTGTTTGTAAGTATTTGTGTGTGTGGGTCTGTGTGTCAAATAAAATCAATCAAATTGTATTTGTCACATGTTTTGTAAAAAACAGGTGTAGACTAACAGTGAAAGGCTTACTTACTGGCAATTTTCAAACAATGCAGAGTTAAAGATACAGAAATGGAAAAGTAAAATAATAACAATAATGAGTAAAATATCATGGCTGTATACAGGAAGTACCAGTACCGGGTCGATGTGCAGGGGCACGAGGTAATTGAGGTAGCTACAGTATGTACATACTGATAGGTGTAAAGTGACTAGGCAACATGATAGATAATAGACAGTAGCAGCAGTGTGTGCGAAAGTGTGGGAGTGTGTGGCGTCAGAATGCATGTGTGCGAGTGTTATGTATGTTTGCTTGAGTGACATCACTGTTGAAGAATGCAGTCTGGTTGTCCCCAAGTACTGAAATAAATATTCCTTACCTCTGAGTCAGAGAACAGAGAGTAGTTTGGCAGAAGTATCGAAACAGGGTCTGCACGTTAACTTAGACTAGACAGCAAAACAGTTTGCTGTCTAGATATAAATAACAGAGACCTTGAGAGAGTGGGCATGTCTCAACACATAGTTATCCAATTACCTAAATCATTCTCACTTACGATGGACCAAAAATATTGGGAATTGTATGTGTGTCAATGAAACAAAGCGTGCATGAAAGGTGTGAGTTTAAAAGAGGGATACAGGGGGAGACAGACATGAATACAGTGTCATAAAGATACTATTAATATGTACAGAAGAGGATGAAGAAGAACAGAGTACATGAAACCAAGCTGTTTGTTTTCCCTCAAGGCAAGGCATGTTTTGACTCACCTATGCAAGTTTTCAGGAATGTTGCACAGAGAGAGCAAGAGAGAGCAAGAGAGAGCGAGAGAGAGCGAGAGAGAGCGAGAGAGAGCGAGAGAGAGCGAGAAGAGGAGCTAAGAGGCACTGTATTCCATAACATCGTGATTGATAGAATAATAGAATGTGGAGAACCAACAAGTATGGTTGAAGTGGAGGTAGAGTGTAGTTAGATATAGATATAAAGGTAGGGCCTGAGCGTGTGGGAGGGAGTGGGACGACAGAGGTTAAAGTGTGAACAGTAAAGGGGCGTGGAGGTAGAGTGTAGTTAGATATAGATAAAGGTAGGGCCTGAGCGTGTGGGAGGGAGTGGGACGACAGAGGTTCAAGTGTGAACAGTAAAGGGGCGTGGAAGTAGAGTGTAGTTAGATATAGATAAAGGTAGGGCCTGAGCGTGTGGGAGGGAGTGGGACGTCAGGTTCAAGTGTGAACAGTAAAGGGGCGTGGAGGTAGAGTGTAGTTAGATATAGATAAAGGTAGGGCCTGAGAGTGTGGGAGGGAGTGGGACGACAGAGGAGGTTAAAGTGTGAACAGTAAAGGGGCGTGGAGGTAGAGTGTAGTTAGATATAGATAAAGGTAGGGCCTGAGAGTGTTGGAGGGAGTGGGACGACAGAGGTTCAAGTGTGAACAGTAAAGGGGCGTGGAGGTAGAGTGTAGTTAGATATAGATAAAGGTAGGGCCTGAGAGTGTGGGAGGGAGTGGGACGACAGAGGTTAAAGTGTGAACAGTAAAGGGGCGTGGAGGTAGAGTGTAGTTAGATATAGATAAAGGTAGGGCCTGAGAGTGTGGGAGGGAGTGGGACGACAGAGGTTAAAGTGTGAACAGTAAAGGGGCGTGGAAGTAGAGTGTAGTTAGATATAGATAAAGGTAGGGCCTGAGTGTGGGAGGGAGTGGGACGACAGAGGAGGTTCAAGTGTGAACAGTAAAGGGGCGTGGAAGTAGAGTGTAGTTAGATATAGATAAAGGTAGGGCCTGAGTGTGGGAGGGAGTGGGACGACAGAGGAGGTTCAAGTGTGAACAGTAAAGGGGCGTGGAAGTAGAGTGTAGTTAGATAAAGATAAAGGTAGGGCCTGAGAGTGTGGGAGGGAGTGGGACGACAGAGGAGGTTAAAGTGTGAACAGTAAAGGGGCGTGGAAGTAGAGTGTAGTTAGATAAAGATAAAGGTAGGGCCTGAGAGTGTGGGAGGGAGTGGGACGACAGAGGAGGTTAAAGTGTGAACAGTAAAGGGGCGTGGAAGTAGAGTGTAGTTAGATAAAGATAAAGGTAGGGCCTGAGAGTGTGGGAGGGAGTGGGACGACAGAGGAGGTTCAAGTGTGAACAGTAAAGGGGCGTGGAGGTAGAGTGTAGTTAGATATAGATAAAGGTAGGGCCTGAGAGTGTGGGAGGGAGTGGGACGACAGAGGAGGTTCAAGTGTGAACAGTAAAGGGGCGTGGAGGTAGAGTGTAGTTAGATATAGATAAAGGTAGGGCCTGAGCGTGTGGGAGGGAGTGGGACGACAGAGGTTCAAGTGTGAACAGTAAAGGGGCGTGGAGGTAGAGTGTAGTTAGATATAGATAAAGGTAGGGCCTGAGCGTGTGGGAGGGAGTGGGACGACAGAGGTTCAAGTGTGAACAGTAAAGGGGCGTGGAGGTTTCACACAAGAAAGAGTTATAATCCACTCCCAGCCTTCTCCTTTTTCAGACACCACTAACTTTCATGGTGACCACAACCAAAACTGAGACTGCAAAAGTAAGACAGACAGATTGCTCAAGAAAATATTATAAACAAGAAATATCTGGATAACATTTGGATATGTTAACTCTAGTCTTCACGAACCTGAAGCCACAACCAACTAGCAGCTGTGATCATTAACTAAATCCAGGAAGGAAAATAAATGAAAGAAAAGATCAGCTTTCTTCTTCACACCTCTGTCAGCCGTCATAAGTGAGGATTTCAGTTTGACTGGAGAGTAGACAGAGGCATACAGAGCTGTACTTACCCAATCAAGATCAAGCCTGGACTAGTAAGCCAATTATTATCTGTGCTATTTTTATGGTGTGTCATACACTATTGTTTCATTTCAGATACTGTTTGCTTTGTTAATCCACAAAAATACTGTTATGTTGTTCCGTATGTGATTCCCTTTAATTCCCTTTGAGAAGTTATTTCCCTAAAATACTTCTCCTTTATGATCAGTTGATGAGGAGAGGCCAAGAAAAGCCCCCAATAATGTTCTGTTGTCAAAGGCTGAAGGGAGACGATTACAATGTAACTATTCATCATTCATTGATATGATCTTTGCCGTAAGAATACATATCAAGTTACTGGAATTCACCAGGTCAAGACTGAAACTGGGACAGGAAAAGGTTTCTCATGTTAACATTACAGCAGTAAGATAATGTTGATGGTATCTAATGACATCTAACACACTTAAATGTGATATACACTGAGTAAAACATTAAGAACACCTGTTCTTTCCATGACATAGTCTGAACAGGTGAATCCAGGTGATCCTTTATTGATGTCACTTCAATCAGTGTAGATGAATGAAGAGGAGGACATGGTAAAAAAAAAGAAGCCTTGAGACAATTGAGAAATGGATTGGGTGTGTGCTATTCAGAGGGTGAATAGGCAAGACAAAATATTGAAGTGCCTTTGAACGGGGTCTGGTAGTAGGTTTGTGTCAAGGACTGCTATGCTGCTGGGTTTTTCACGCTCAACAGTTTCCCGTGTGTATCAAGAATGGTCCACCATCCAAAGGACATCCAGCCAACTTGTTGGGGTGCAACTCAATATAAGGAAGGTGTTTGTGATGTTTGGCATATATATATATATATATATATATATATATATATATATATATATATATATATATATATATATATATATATATATATATATATATATATATATGTTTGGTATACTCAGTGGACATACAATCATAACATTTCCCTCTTGCTGTTTTCTTTCTCCGTGGCTAATGATTTAACTCTGGCATATATTCACTTGCACACTGCACAGTGTAATCATTCCAGTTCTTCAGGCTCCTGTTTGATTGATAGCAATGCATACCTCATCCCATAGGGCATAACAGTGTTTTGTCTGTAGAAAGTACCCTGGCAGAGAATGAGCATCTCAAACCATTTTTGTTGGCATGTCAGTGAAAGACTATTACAAACAAACTAATTTAGTTTCAGTAAATGAATATCCTATATCCTTTATGACAATGTCACAACTGCAAGTAATACAGTACTATCAGACTTGAATAATTGTATTCCCTTGTTCTGCATTTTATCTATCCTCTGAACTCTGCTGCATCTATTTTCTCCTCAGAAATGTCTTCCCAATCAGCAAAAATGGAGGACATTCCACTGACTGCTGTCCCAGGTACAGCTAAAACGACAGATGCCCAAAATGACACCACCTGCCTTCAAGTGATCACCTGCTGTGGTCGTGACCATACTGTTCCCTCCTGTGCCAAGGACAGGGACTATAGGAGACTGGCCATTAGCAGCATCATCTGTGGACTCTCCTGCATTGGCATTTTAGCTTTGGTCAACTCAGTCAAGGTAATTTCAAGCTTTTTTTTTTAAACCTGTTTTTGTAAACATTCTGTAATGTAATCAAAAGTGTTGCCCCTTTAGGGACCATCTTGGTTCTCAAAATGTGCACATCTACACTTAAGAGTCTATATCTTAGATATGAGTCATATCAAAATATAATGTACACTTCTATCCCTATGACAGGCTCGAGAGGCAAGGAAGACTACTCCAGAGAAGGCTGAACAATACTCCCAACGGGCAAGAACGTTTGGGATCATTTCTATTGTGGTGTGGGTGGCGATTCTGGTACTCAGCCCACTACTATTGGTACTGGTGTCATACATACTCACTCTGATAGACTGACCAATTCCCAGGAACCACCAAGGTGGATGTACTGTACCATAAGGATGGCTACAGGACAGCGGTCCAACTTCTTTAGTATTGATCTTGGACTACCGTGACACTGTGAGGTGGGAACAGATGGAAAAGCACCTCCGGTGACTCAGGGAGACTCCACTGTATACAGCCTCCCTGAGTATCATTCTGATAAGGCTGTCTTGCTGATAAGGATTTACAAAGGCACCTTTAACTTTCTTTTGTGTCACTCTGGAATTTATCACTGGAAGACTGGTTTATAGTTAACATTCAAGTGATGCCACAGCTAAAAATACATTATAAATATTAAGATATTTTGACATTTATCAGTAGCCCAACCAGACTTTTAGCACTTACGAGTAAGGACTGTAGTTAAACTACCTTCTTCCTGAATAAGAGGTTGGTTCGGAGACGAGAGATGAGCAAGGGGACACAAAATAACCACTTGTTTTTGAGATAGCATTTAATGGACAGTTTATTTGCTGACATACATGAGTCCAAGACTGTATGAGTTTAAAACAGCAGAGGTTTAAAAAATCCTATATAAATTCAAAACAAACTGTGAGCCACTATACAGGGGCCTGACTCCAAAACACTCCCATGTCCACTATCTGTCTCAACCTTGACATTTAACTTTTACCATTTATGATATGCAACATGAACTTTATTTTTTAACAATGTTATATTTTTTATTTAGCAGTGAAATAAATTATTTGTATATGTGAGGAACTAATTATAAATGTCTAATTATAAAGGACAGATTGTGAACTAGGTATAATTAAATCAGGGCAGTGTTTCTGATTTACAGTAATAGTGAAAACTGCCTTTGGTTTTAAATACCAAAAACTTACAATACTTCATTTTGGTTACATTACCATTTATACATTTACTGTATTCATGTTATTGCCTTTGTATTTTATATTTTTACATTGCATGTTTTAAAGGATTTTGTAATTAAATGAAAATACTTTTACATCAATTTGATCTGAATTAAGTTCCTTTTCAGGCTATTTTCCTCATTTACATTAAGTTAATATAGCTACAAATAACTTTTACTTAATATAAAGTCACTCTCTAGCTGTAACAAAATTCATACAAATACATTTATTCAATACAAACCACACAGTAAAGACAAATATTTTCAGAAATATAATTACAAAAAAATGTGATGTAATAAAGTAATTTGTATATACTAGCAATTTTCAATTAAATATTGCTATCAAAACAAATATTACAATCCACAATGATACAAAACATTAAACTAACTGCATTGATGAAAATATTCATGCTAATGTTTCCATAGAAATACTCATTGGAGTGTCATAACGTTTACGTTCAATTTTACACAAGTAACAATTCTACATAGAATATTTTACAAAAATTTATAAAATGGACAATATACATTTGATTTTCTATAGTTATGATCCGGAGGTGAAGAAAACAATGCAATGTAATGTGTATACAAGGCAAGAATTGGCAGGAATAGTCAGGCAACAATTAAAGGACGGTTCTAAAAGAAAATATGAAGTCTGATTGTCAGAACCAGAAACATTTTCTTACAGCTGTAATTTGGCCAAAAACAGAATTCTCAACATTCAATATATCTTGAAAGTAGCTGCCAGTTGATGCTAGTTGCCAATAACAAGTTTGCACTTACAGCTAAATTGGGAATTATCATCTGGAAATTGTTTGGCTAGTAAGAATCCTTACTTGAGAAGTATGTGCATTCAATAACTGCTGTATAAATACACATTGATGTCAATGGATAATATCCACAAAGATTTGAGTTGCATGTGAGCTTCCAAATGTAGGATTCAGTAGCAAGTGATTAATAAAGCAGAACGTGTTTAATAATGATTAAAAGGCTGAGGCTTTGGCATATTAAGAATACAGATTATCAACAAAACTGAGTGCAGAAATAGTAGCAGTTTTAAATACAAACACTTATGCACTCACTGACCTAAACCAATGATATAAAATGCATTACATCCATAGATAATAAAATATTACAATAACAGTATACTCCATATCATTATCTACAAATAGTACACAATGAAAATACAAAAATTCTTCAATGATCATTTTAAATGACTCAATGGAAGGTAAATAATACACCCCCACAAAATAAAAACATTGTAAACAATTACAGAAGATGAGGACGAGCTTGATGTTGGATGGAAGGCAACGGGGCTGGGCAATTTGTAATAACAATATTTTTGAAAATGTAAATGTGCTATTGTCTACCCCTTTGATTGGCATTTGTCAACAGATATTCTGGTCAAAAGCTAACCAGGAATCCAGCTGGTCAAGCTTGGAGCAAAGAAGTGAATCAAGCTCCTGCAGATTGAGGGTGGGGTGATCTTTAGAAGAGAGGCAACCCCCACGCTTGGGCCTTCCAAAAGGAGAGCCAACCACAGCTTTCCTGGGTAAACCACCCCCTGCCCCAACACCAACAAGTGGCTTCTTTGGCTTTCTGGCCACACCAACCTCTGGGAACTCCACAAAACGCTTCATGCGCTTCTGACCAAGGAGGGAATGAGACCCATCGCGTCGACTGAGTGGCACCTCAAATATGGTCTCCAGCCGTCTGGGACGAATAAAAACAAACACAGAGCAAGGAAGTTGTTAATGAAAGGAAAGTTACAGTCAGTCATTACAATGATGATTACCTGTACTGTAGGATGAACAATAAGATGCATGAGTGAACAGTAACCTTTCAGGGGGCTTGGTGAAGTTTTTATTAGTGTAGATTTCCTCCAAACTGAACTCCTTCTTCTTCACCCTGTTGGAACACAACAGATTAGTTGGTTTTTTTTGTCATCAATGTCATAACATTTTACGAATACAGGTAGCAAATTTACCACATACACACAGGCACACCATCACACACTTCAAATACACATACCTGATAGGCTTGGGCAGGCCCATGGGTGTGAGGTTGTGGAGGGGTTTGGGTAAGGCTTTGCGAATTCGAATGGATGACACTTTCCTTCGTTCCTCATATTTGCCGGTTTCCAACTGTGCAAACACCACCACAGTGTTACCGTGGTGAAGGTGGGTTAAAGCCAGACTCACTTATCTACTCATCTTCGTAACTAATCACATGCTGTATGTCATATGTAAATGACATAGTTCACATTGAATATTACGTGGTCAGTGTACCTTAATTTCAGAATCTGACAATGCTTTTTCCTCTCTCATCCCTATGGCTTCGAACTCATTCCTGAAACGGTTTCTGTCCTCCACATTCTCCCCATCCTCCTCATGCTGCTGGCTTGTCTCATTCTCCAAGGGAATCTTTGACAATGCACTGGAAACATGGTGGAATTAATCATTTTTAACTACTGTCATCAAAAAGGAAAATATGTATTTTTGAACAAAGGACAAAGTGGTGTTTTACCTGCAAAGGGAGGAGACTGAAGCAGAGGATATGTCTGATGTCAGGTCACAGGGGTCAGAACTGGAGAACAGGTGACGTACAGAAGAGCAGGATGGTGAAATAGAAGAGGAGGAAGGGGAGGTATCATGACTGCAAGCACTACTAGTGGCAGCTAGACTTCCTTTTTGCAATTTCCTGGAGAGGAAGGCCAGGGGGCTTGACAGGAAGCAGGAGGCCCAGACAGAGATGGAAGTGGAGAGTGGCACACTGGGTAACAGGTGGTAGGACGGGTTGCCCAATGAATAGGACCTTTTTGAAGGGAACACCTCTTTACGCAGGCATAACGGAGCTATCTCCCGCTCAATTTCCACACTAGAGACAGTATGACGGCGTGGACGTCTGGACGGTGCGGGAGGAGTGGGGACAGGAGGAAAGAGGGCGGGGTGGAGCCGGGGTACGGAGAGGATCCTGCCATGCAGAGAGGTGGTCCAGTTGCTGTCATGGTGGAGGAGAGCAGGGATCTCTGGGCAGGAGTAGCTGCGCAACAGACGCTTGTTAAGGGTGGTGTTGTTATCTGATGAAAAGTCCATCTGCTCACCAATCGCAGTATTTCTCTCCTCCTCTTCTTCCTGCCCCCTCTTCCTAGTCACAGGCCTGTGCTTCCTACATTGAGTCGCTGCTTTCTTTGGATTCTTTTTTTGCCCCCTCCCCCTGAGCCTCATCTCAAAGGGTACAGGCAGTTCAGAACACTCATCCTCCTTCCCCTGCTCCTCCTCCATCACCTGGTCAACAGTCTTGTCCTGGCCAAGGTTAGATGGTTCAGAGGCAGTGGAAAACACTTCGACATCAGAATCCATTGCCACATAATTTCCTTGCAAAGCCATAGAATGTTTCACTATATTTTTGTTCAGCTTGATTGAACATTTGGGATAAGTTCGCACAGGCCAAGGCATAGTTCTCTTTTGTTCTTCAACTGTTATTTGATTAAGTTGCAGGGACTGAGTTGCCTCGGCATTATCCTCTGTGGACGGACCTCCCCTGACTCTCTTACGTCCACCAAGGGGTTCCACAAACCTCTTATCCACCAGTAACGCATCACTGACAGACATTTTATTAGATCCATTCCGACTCTTCTTTGGGCTCTTGCTAGAGTCAGACCCACTCATTTCTGCTCCCCAACCTGCGTCTTTGCGGACAGCCACCACTGCGGTAGTCTGTAATGTCTGTTGTGTAACATCTGAGGATCTAGAAGCTACATGGACATTGTCAACTTTGCTGGGCTTCAAAGAGTGCAAGTGATCGGCACCAACACCAGTCAGCCCTGAAGACGTGCCAAGCTGTTGGGTTGAGCGTGAGTTATGAGACCTGGATTTATTTTGTTTCGGTGGTTTCAGTGGATGACTCTCTTCTGAAGTGATCTCATTCAACTTCAGACACTTTTGTTGATTTTGAGATGACTCCACTTCAACCACTGGTGAAATCTTCCTCTTCTTACAGATGTATTTTTGCTGATTTTTGGATGCCATTTGAGGCCACTTCCCCTTGATATCCAAGTGCTGATCAGAGACAGGCAGTTCATGATTTTCTTTCATCAAAGCAGTTGTCATGGTAGTTACCATTTCCATATTACATGCTGAACTAGAGTCAGTGTCACCATAACTCAAGGCACTGGTCATACCCCTACTATTGCTGGCTGCTATGCTGTTGTCACACAAACTGTCATTACTGTGCTCTAGCACACTCCCATTACTTGAAGTGGCCATTACTGTGAGAGACGTATTTTTCTTAATACGCCCACTTCGACCTCTACCTTTGTCCTTAGTCACCTCCATCAGAGGTACATGTGTTTCAGATGGTTTTTGAGTAGTTTCAATGTATACGGTAGAACTCTGGCTAACACGAAGCAGCACCCTACTTTTAAGAGACTGAGATTTAGAAGTTGCACACGGTTTTGATCCAACCCCCGGCTGGACAGGTTCTACATCACTTGCGTGCTCTACTGATGTTAATGTGTAACTTTCTAACGCAACATCTACCGTGTCTTCTTCTGTGACCTCTTCACATCGCTCTCTTTTCGTCAGTTTCACTCTTTGCTTTTTCTCTGCATCTCTCTTGATCGCTGTAAAAGGAGTTGCTCTGCATCTCCTCTTAACTTCCTTTGCCGAGCCTTCGATATAGCCTTGCTTTCCTTCACACTCATCTATCTGCTTTTGAAGACACTGACTGACTGAGGCACAGTTGTTCAGTGTTGTGTTTACAGGTTTTCTGGGGCTTTTCCGGATAGACATATGTGACTGGGAACCACACACCAACATGTTGTTTCGGTCTTGAGGCAGACCAACAGCTTTTATGCTGTCATCTGCCTGGCATAAACTCTCAGAAGGGGTATTGTAGATAGAGGATGATAATGGACTAGATGTTTCACTGTCAATACAGTCCCAGATTTTGTACTCTACATACGATTTTGTGGCAAGCCGTTCAGCCTTGGGCTCACAGATTCCTACTTCAGCTGGCAAACTAGAGATGCGGTCTGCTTCAGATGCGTTAATTGCAGCAGAGGGACTGCTCTGTGATGCAGCTTCATTTAGAAAAACACATTTTCGGCGCAATGGTCTCCGGTGAACTCCTGTCAAATCCACCTGCTCCTTCATTTGAACAATGAGAGACAGCTTGGACCCGCATGAGGAACTTGAGGGGTCAGGGGGTTGAAAGGACATGGAAGAGCATGAGTTGAACTGGGACTCCGTTGATTCTGAACCACACTTGATACTGCTTCTGAGTAGAGGACTACGCTGCATACAAGGTAATGAATCATTATTATTGGTCTCCTTTTCTGAGCTGTTTGACATACAGGTGTCCCTTTGCGCATCTCCAGGTGGCATCATATTTTGTTTCCCCTCAAGAGAAAAGTCATCCTCTTCTGGAGTGCCGTGGGTTTTTAAATCCATGCTGAACTTTAAGTGTTTACGAGAGGCAGGGTCATTTCCTCCTCTTCCAGCTTCCAAGTGTTGCACTGTGCCAGAGGTTAGCTCGTACCCAGGTCCTTGTTGGTGAGAACTATGAGAGGCAGAGGAGACGTCTACATCTGGTTCAGGTGGGGAGCTATTGGGTTTGAAAAGTCGGACGGGACTCATGACAATCTGTGTGAAACTGGCCATCTTGGATTTAAATGACTGAAACAAAGGGCCAATCACCCATCGCTTCACAGAGCTCGGGCTTCCAGGGGACTTTCCACAGCCAACCTCTTCATCTGCTTCCATGCCTGATTGGTTGAAATCATGTTCAGTCTTGCCAGTAGTATTTACATCTAAAGTTAATGTTGAAGAGGATGGAATCGCTTTGTCATTTGAGCCTTTTGTGTCTTTGTTCCTACAATGGAAAAAAATAAAACACATGAACAGAGAAAAACAACACTATTGTACAAAATACAGGTATGTATAACAAACTACAATTAGGTGGAATGGTATTATTCATTCAAACTAAGGCACTACCAGCTTGTTTTTATGAATACATCTTAACCAAAGAATTCTGACTAGTACCCCTACCTTAAACTACAGTTGGGGATATGAAGAGGTTGAACGTAATCAGACAAGCCTTCCACTAATCTGAAATGTTAACTCCATCCATTTCACTTCATCTATTTTTCCTCCATCCTTTTTCATCCCAAAAGAGATCAACCTGGTCAACTGAGCAACACCATCCATGATCACTGATCTCACTAGGCAGGTTTCCATTGACCCAGGTTTATTTGACAAAAGCAATGCCGCAAAACAACAACAACGTGTAATCAAAAACAGCAGCTATAGGAGAACGTTTCTAAAGATCGACAACATTTGTATCCATTCGACAGGGGGAGGATTTTTCTTTTTGTTTATCTTTATTGCAACAAACAGAAATATTTTTTTTATGAATAAGTTATTACTGAATAATTTAAGGTGCGCGGGGCGGGGCACGTGATGTTCTAACTATAAAGCTCCACTCAACATTTAATTCTAAATGCCTACTGTTTTCTAAATGTATTATTCAACTATGAAAATAACGTTTCTTTGCAGGATAAGATTGGTCTTGACTTTCAAGAAAGCCTGAATTGCTTCGCCTTGCTTTTCTGGTTGGCTGGATGCAAGTTTCACCATCCAATTATTTCAGATCTACAGGAGTGCAGGTTTCACAGTGGCACATGAGAATTATATGAGAGGTTCCCGAACTTTTGGGGGGAGGGACCCTACCAGGTAAATAAAGTGATAGAATCAACGGCCAATGTTCACTTTCTTCATTGGGACTATGACAGTCTATTACAAATCTGTCCGACAATGCTTTTGATAATATCTAAATCTGACGGAAGTATGGTTTGAAGTGACTGAAATGCACCAGAAAGGTATTGGGAAGTTCAAAAGATCGGCAATAATTTTGTATGATCTTTTCTGTAGAAAATACTATCATTGGTTTTGTTCTTTTCCTCCCAGTCTTATTTAGTGCTTGGTCTTGTCCACTCTGTTCTAATGAGTCCTGTGCAGCTTGTGGGCATTGTAGAAGGAAACAAAGTTGCATCTTTCAGTGATGGGGTCATAATATGTTGTTGCTTAAACAGTTCAAAAGATCAAAATCTGTAAAAAATAAATACAGAAATCACTGTTTATTACAACTGTTTATTACAACTGCATCTAGCAGCTATCGGAGGTTACTGATTCTCAATTCTTTGAACCAAGAGCAATTTTATTTATTTTTATCCCATTTTCAAATCAGGTGACCTCACATGGGGTCGCGACCCCTAGTTTTGGAAACACTGTATTAGAATGTGGCAAATATTAGTCAATTATTGCATTCTATACATGCTGGCTTTTGAAGGCCAAACAAAACATGAAACAGATGGGTAAGAGGGCATACAGGCAGTAACCAATTTATTAATGCACAATTTGCCTAAATGGTTAATGGTTAATGGAAAGACTTCAACCACTTCATTTAAAAATATATATATATATATATATATAAAATATATATGTTTCGGTGTGACGGCATTACGTCCAGTTGTTTTTAAATCGACACAAGAGAGTTCATTGGAAACGCACCGTAGCAGGCAAATTTTGCATCTATTTTCAATGCGAACTTGCTAAATGTTGACAAAAATCACTTGATAGGTTAATGGAAACAGCCACTGACTCAATCAATTTCTCCATCCATGGTAAAACAGTTTCTAGACATTTGAACAAATCAAGTCATATGCACACAAAAAATATTGAACTTCTATGTAAGTCATCATACTCACTTAGACATTTGACATTCTGATGCAACATTGAGATCCAAACCGCTCTGCAAAATAAGTAAATATTTACATCATAAACATATCCATATATTGTAATCACTTTGCCAATAATTGCCTCTGCCTTTCTCACGCATAGTGACCATGAAAAATAAATAGGTTATTAAAAAAGTGTTTGTTTTTTGGTTGCAAAATGGCTTTTATAGAGACACCGTCAATCTGCAACAAAACGGATTGTTAATGTAAACATCACTGAGGATGTCTGGCTATCGGCTAGTTAGGTCAGTCATGTTTGCAGACACTAATTATTGCTCCTTGCTGTGCATCTCTAAGATGCAGCAGACCATGTAAGAGGATTAATTTACATCTTACTACCGTTTACACCACAGCATTGTGTAGGGCACTGTACTACCAAAACACAGTGCACTAGGGTTGGGCCATGTCTGGAATAACACATGGTCCTGTCCAAACGTCGTTGATATACGATCATATCGTCTATTTTCTCTCTCAGGAAGGGGGGTTGCAGAATGATTTACAAATTGGTAGGGCTATGTTTCTCATGTACATACAAAAACTCAGATATCAGTTATATTAGCCTGCTTTGAACCATCCGGAGGTGTGGGGTAAATGGGAGGTAGGGGGGGGGCACTCAGGGAATTCCTGCCGAAGTCACAGGATTCTCCGATCACATAACTTATTACCGGCGCAGGTGAAGACACAGAGACAATTACGCACAGGGGGAAAAAAAGAGAACAGTGGGAAACGCGGGAGGAGAGGAAGGATCGGACAAAGAAATAAGGAGAAATATAGAACGAAGAAACCAGAAATGGACAGAAGAGGACATCGAAAGACAAAGAACGGATTAAAAGATGAAGAACGTGCGTGGGTGATTCCCGTAAACGCAAGCCATTGCCAAGCTAAGCCACAAAAGAGACTATTTAATTTGTTGATTATCAAAAGGCTCATTGGTGTGCAAGTAAAGTGCTCTGAACCAAGCTAGGATTTTGTTTCCTTTCTTGAACCGTTCAAGTGCCCTTCTGTGAACATTAAAAACATCAGTTGTTTTTGCAACTTAAAAACCTGACTCTTCCTCGGTTTACGCCAACCCTTGCTACCGCATAGATCGGAACCCCTCTGGACTGATCACACTACCTTTTAAAAAACTAATATTATAGCCGGTCCAATCGTAGGCTATTGTTATTTCATCTTGATCATCTGGGCAAGCACATTTGCGACATTCTTCCATTAGGCTACATTCCAACAGTAGACCACAAGCAAAGGGAAAAGGTGAGAGGAGAGTGCGTAGATGGAAGGAGAAGGAATTATACACAGAGCAAATTGATGATGCTGTTTGTATGTGGCTGCTATGAAAGTGAACCGTGTGTGCGGGTGATCCTGGGTGTATTCATTCCGCAGACTCTGTTGAGAAACTTTTGTTAAATGGAAGCAAATGGAGCGAAACAGGTATAAACCTACCTGAATTTTTCCAATTGAAACTCTCGTTTGCAATTGTTTGGACTAATGATTACACCAAGATCAGCTAGATGCAGGCAAGTGTGCAAGGAGGTATTTAGTGTGTTACTGTCTGTCACCTTGATAACTCCAATTTGTTGCGCAGCCTGTGCGCCTACATTATAAACTTTAATTCGTAGGCTACGTTGTATCAACCTCATGATGGGTATAGGGAAAAGCATGTGGAAGTATCATGTAATAGCCTAAACCTATGGATGTTACATTAAGCTGGATAAATGGAATATGAATAACAGTGATCCAATATGCTGTAATAGAAATAAGGCCATGCTCATAAAAATGTAATTTTAAAAATTGTCCACCCTAATCTTAACCAGCCCCAACCACCACTGATGTACAGACAGATTATCTAGAGTGGATACAGTAGAAAGTGGCCCATGCACAAATAGACATTTATTGCATACCTTTTTTAGCAGTTGTTTGCGGAGGGGATCAACTCTCATTAGCTTTACTGACAGGGACTGAGAGACTTGCATCTAAGGATCAGAAAGGAGTGAACTGATTAACAAACAAGACCCTTTTAAGTAGCCTATAATATCTAAGAAACCATTAAGACTTAAACATGAAACTACCACACTGTTCTCCCTCTTGGCAGGGGATGTATTTTGTCTGGACTCCGCCAATGTGTCTTTGGGCTCCTGCTTCTTCGGTGTCTTCTGAATGCGCCCACTCCTCCTCCTGTCACCAGGCTTTTTGCCATCTTCACAGCTGTGGGAGATGAACAGTTATGGTTTGGACTCTTCACCAGTAGCTCTCAGTAATTGCGATGGTGGTTAAAAACATGGGTTTCAAACAAGCAAGAATATAAATACAATAGGGGAAGAGGAAAGCAAAAGGTGCCAGGGGAACTATACCTGGGGGTGATGGAGGAAAGAGGGAGAAGGTGGGGTGGAGGTTCGCTGTGAGGGGGATTACAGAAAGGGGTTGGGGGAACCTTGGCATCTCCCTCCATTGGACAGACTATTTAGGGGAGCAAGTCAGGGAACTAGATCAACATCCTCACTCTCCCCCTATCTGTCTTTCTCTGTAAAGACAACAGAAATAAACATGCTTTTATCTCATTTTCAAAATAGGTAGGAACTGGCTTGCTTGGTTATGGTATATGTTAATCAATTGCACAGTAAACATTTGTGCAAAATGTACACAAATGGAAAGTCTTAGCTAGCTTGTGCTTTTATTTTCATCATTTTAACCTTTCCAGAATGAACAATAAAACGTGATTTGATTAGTTTTACTTCGTCAGCTAACAAATACGTGAATAAGCCACTAATAGCTACCCGTATTTGATCAAATGCATAATTTTTGCCTCCTATTGACAATATAATTTTCATGCACTCTTTTGAACAAAGCACATTATTGGTGTTGTCATGGGGATGGTATACCGGTGGAGGCCACTTCTACAAGAGCTCGTTATTCGTTAACTAGCAGTAGATCTGTGTTGTGCATATCGTGAACTTCAATGCAATAGCCAGCTAAGGTCTATGTGGTAGTCAGCTAGCTAAGTAAGCTTGGTAAAGTCGGAAAATTCAATCATTTCAAGGAAGATAACGTAAAATGACGGTAGGGTGAGTATTAGTAGCTAGCTAGCGTTAGCAAATATGCTAACGTTCGCAGCCAGCCAATGCACTGCTGAGATAACGTTATAGTCATAAACATTAAAAATATGCATATTTTATGAAGCCAACTTAAAATAGTAAACTTACCACACCACCCCAATTATTTAGTAAGAAAAATATGAAGTTTTGTTATAATATAATTGTGTAAACATCTTTAACGTAAACACGACGCAGGACGGCGCCCAAGTTTAACCATTTCACAAATGTCCGTTCATCATCAAAAGTTCCACTGGCACGCCGACCAAGAAACCAATCAGAGGGAAGCGTTCACATGGAAGAAATCCCTCCATAAATTCTAACCAATGATCTAACCAATGAAGGAAAGCTATAAACGTCTCTCAACCAACTGCATTCTAGTGAAGGGATCTTGTTAGGTAAGGACGGCCAATAGAAGTCAGAAAGCAGTCTTTGTCCTCGAGTGATGTATATTAGAACCAATCAGAGAGACGGAAAGTAGCTGGTTCAGAAGCCAGTGTAATACAAAATATTTTTTAGCAAATTTGTGTAACTGCTCTCCAATGTTGTAACTGTGCACTATATAGAAACCCAACACATATTTAGTAAAATGCATGTAGCAATGTTTCAAGACCTTGCTTGTAGGCTTAGCAGCAGACAAGAAATAGACAATATAAAATACCAATTTGTTTATTTTAAAACAGGAAGGCTACATACAATAAGAGATCAGATAATAAGAGATCAGATAGAGAATGTGGATGTGTGTGTGGGTGTGAGCGAGAGACTATCATTGGTATTTATTAGGGTCCTCATTAGCCACTGCAAACACAGCAGCTACTCTTCCTGGGGTCCACATGAAACAACATAATACATAACATTATTAGTCAAGAAATGATCATGGTCATGTGTAAAGATCAAAGTCTAGTCTCTTGGAATTGTAGAACTGAGCGCTTCCCTGTTCAATCCTCCTGCAGTAAACACCATCTTTGAAATAGCCCTCATCCACCCAGCCCTGAAAGAGACAGAAAATAGGGATTACTGGACAGAACCGGCCTGGCCTAATCCAGTATAACCAGGTACAGGATCATAAGGGAAGAAGGAAAATATACTGTGACCACCAGGAAAACAGACCAGGAGCAGAATGGCAGGTACTGTTGATGTTCCTACCCCTAGGACAGTTACTCGAGCAGAAGTGCAGATATTACTAGCATTAATTTATTGTCCAATATACTGTAATAGAAAATTGAGAGATAATTCAAACCTGCATCTGCTGACTGCTGAAGGGGCCGTAGAGTTCAGAATTCTCTCCTGTGTCCCATTTATACTCCCACATCACCTCATCACTCACTTAAGACAAACAAAATATGTTTACACATACATCTCAAAAGTCAACAAAAATTGCACCTGTAATAGTAGTGTAAATGTTTTGGAACCAGCTGACCGCACACCAATTTACTCTCACTAACCTGTCTCATCATCCTGATCATCTTTGTCCGGAGCTTTGACACTGTGCTTCTCGTCAATTTTGTCTGCAAACATGTCAAGCTCATTTTCCTCCTCCCCATTTAAACTCCTCCCCACTGATTGCTGCTGGCTCTTCCCTTTCAGTGTGTAGGCCAGTTTTTCATACGTCTGCTGGTATATTTCAAACACCCCACTCCCAACCAGTCTGTCTGCAAGTGCCGTGAGCCTGTCCAGTTTTTCGGTATCCCTATTTGTTTCTTCTGCTTTCCCGTTCTCTTCCCTCTGCTTTCCCTTCTTACGCCCACCCAGGCCTCCAAGCCGGCGAAGCCCTGTGGCAACAGTCTCCCCAGGTAATAGCAGCTCCAACACAGCCTCTGTGAGCTGATGCTGGCTGAAGGATACCAGGGAGTCTTCTACTGGCTCCTTTTTCTCTTCCATGTCTTCCTCTTCGTCACTGTCTGCCTGCTTCTCCTCTCGCTGTTTCTCTTCTTCTGCCTCATCTTCATCCCCCACTCTCCTCCTCCTCTTGGCTGCCAGACCTTTCTTCTTTCGTTTAGTAGGTTGCTCTCTTATTTTCACCTAAAGAGCGAGACAAATACATTACTTCAATGTGTGTGACATTTCTGCAGTGAACTACTAATCAAATAACTAAAGACACAGTTACCCAGTCAATGTTGTCAAGCCAGTTGTCCCTGATCTCTTCATCCTTTTTGACGTAGTAGTTTCCTTCAGAGTCAAAGTGCCCTTCTTGCATCTCCTCATCCAGGTTAAAGGGTGTGATGGGAACTCCCTCGTCACAGTCAATTGTTGCCCCCTCCTGACCTAAAACAAAACATGCACTTTTAGACATTAACAGGTAGACTCAGCAATATGACAGATGCAAAAACTAAACAGCATAGTGGATCAATTTGCCTAACAGCTAAGTGTGTTGAAGCACGATGCTCAACTTCTCTGCTGATTTGGTCCTGTGGCTACCACGTTGCAATGAGTAAGGCGAACCCATGCACATGCGCAGATACTGTGTCAGAGGGAAGTCTTGCGTCTCACTCATCCCAATATCTGCGGTGCTGCTTGTGGCAATGCCATTTCTCAGAGTCTACCTTTAAATAACTGTAGGGGCCAGGTCTCAGTTATGAAGACAATCAAATTGGTAAGACAAACCTTCCACATCGTCACTGGCCAATATGTTGTATTTGCTGCTCTTATCTCCATCATCTTCCTCCTCGTCACTGTCCAGAGAATGTTTCCCCTTGAACCTGGAGCCCGGCCCAACCACGTCCTCACATAACTGGTGAGATCCCAGGTGAGATAGCAAAGCAAACTGGTCAGTATAGAAAACCCTCAAACAAATGCCTCTAACTAACACAAGTAACAAAGATTATTACATCAAAAAGCATATGTAATTATTATGTCCCACTCTATGCTGTTATTTATGTAGCACTGTACTGATCTGAGAACAAGTGTTTGTGGCAGCACCTTTTTCTTTGGAACGTCCTCATCCAACAACTCTCCACCATCGCCGTCCCCAAACGTGACTTTTCTTTTTGACATTCTGTTGATGACAGAAGAGAAAACAAATCTAAATGTACATGTTTGTAGTATACATGTCTACATATTACTGTACTACAATGAATCAAACGGAAGCAATCTAATTAGCAAACGTTAGCTAACTACTGCGCTAGCTAACGTTAACTAATGTTAGTTAGCTAACCATTTACTGAAGCTTTTGAATAAGTATGTTATCGATATTTAAGCGACTACACTATTCCACGTGACGTTAACTTACGTGATACGATTATCTCCACAATAGTGTGACTACTACAGCTATAGCTTTCTAAATTTGTTTTGTTTTGCTAGCTGACTAACGTTAAGATACGAGCAGGTACAAAGAAAACAACGACACATGCAGAGTTAGTAAGTAACGTTAAAGGGGCGTAAGTTAGCTAGCTTCACAACACTTTGCGTGCATCTGAGTATGGATAAGGATAATTAAAAATGCCAAAAATAAAACATGTATCTAAATGCAGATAGCTAAGGAAAACAAAAACTACCTCGCTAACTACTAGCTATCGATACGAAAAGTCTGCAAGCGCCATTCAACTAAACAGGAAGTGATGTCGAACTTGATGCGTACAGTTCTGCGGCGTGTTCAAGAGATGTCACGGTCTCAAAAAGTTCTCTAAACAATTCAAAACGTTCAGCACCAGAACGGGGTGTATTCATAGTTTGTTAATTTCGAATTGTTTAAATGTTTTGTAACGTATCTATCTCCATGTTAGGGCATTTCATGGGTGTTGGGGGGGTAGTATTTGCATCTAGACACCAACTTATTGAAGGCCAATGACACTCCTCCTTTTCTTAGGAGCCTTGTGTTGTTACTATGTTTAGGCAAGCCACATAGTATTTTTATCATCTTTGGGCTTCTATGATTTCAGTGCCAGCACAAGTTTTCCCTTGGTCGAGGTCAGATAACTGTTATTGTTCTCTAGTCCTTTTTTGTTTTTATTGTTCATAAAAATGCTTAATTTAAATAGGTTAAAAACTGCAATGATAAAGCTCTGTTTATGTGGCTCTGGCCCTCATAACCACTCATGTTAATGTAGTGGTGCTATAGGGTCCAACTAGGCCTTAATGAGAGGATTCATTCTTGGTTATGAATCGATCACCAGAGGAAGTAAGGAACATTTAATCAACTTCAAGAACACATTTAATACAATTTGATATAGTAAGACTTTTTTCTAAAGCATCACTGAGGAAATTAACTTAACATTTTACACAGAACAGGGAAGTGAGGAAGAACACCCCCTCAATGTATACTATCTGGGTAGTAGGTGTGGACTTAAGCGTAGAGGGGAAAGAGAATATTGTGTGTCAGGGTTTTGTTTCCAGGAAGTGGGTTGAGTTATTTATATTTCAACACTTGTCCTCTAGTCCCCATGGGAGGACCTGTGTTCGTAACCTGAAACTATATATTTAAACAATGTCTTATTCTAGATGTGTTGCAGTGAACACAAACTACTGTGGGAATTAGACTGAGAGGAACAAGTGAAGGTTTATGGCAGAAAATCTAAAACATATACAATTGGATGGATAGAGAGTGACCCTGAGAGGTAAGTTTGGATGACACATTACTCCTCCGCTAGACTGGCAAGAGATAGAGGTGGAAATTGTGTGTAGATTTAAGATCATTGTCATAATGAATGGACTAGTTGAATACAGGATGATGGCAACTGGTTACCGGCAATGTTTCTTTACTGGTGAAAAAGAAAGGAGGTATTATGACAGACAAACAAGGCTCAAATGTTATGTGTTTGTACTACTGGTGCTGGATTGATATTATCAAGGATGCCTTTCATCCTCTAAAGGATCCTCTCTTTGTTGGAGAACGTTGTAATGAAGATCCATGAGAAGATTTTAACCCATTACCTATCCTGCACCTCACCGATAGATAAAGAAGGATACCTCTACAAAAAGGTATTGTAAAACTTAACAGACACAAGCAAGAGACAAATTACATTATCAATATGCTGTGAGATTCTGTTATAGCACAGTCTCCTCTTGGCCTTTTGCGTTTCCCTGCCTAATAATAATTATATCTCATTTGATATTTGAAGCTAGTTTATTATTATCAATGTCACCCCCCCCCCCTCTATTTATATATCACTGACATAAATAGAACATTGAAATGGAGGGCTTGTATAATAGCACTCATTTGGGTAAAATTATCTCTGTATTTATCTCCGTATCTATTCTTTCACTCTTTACAACTTCCCTTCATCAAAAATATTGTAACTTACTCCTCCCTATCTCCATCTTTCACCCCACCACCCTGGCATCCTCCTCTTACACATACCACATCAGAAAGAGAGGACCTCCTCCTACCAGAGACGCTGGTTTGTCCTGAAAGCCAATCTCCTGTTCTACCAGGAGCGTCCGGCAGATCGACACCTGCTGGGGGTTATTGTCCTAGAGGGCTGTGCTGTCCAGCGCTGTGAGTCTGAGGGAGGACTGTTTGCCTTCTCCATGGTGTTCAGAGGTTCAGGGCTGAAAACCTATGGGCTTGCTGCTGAGGACCAGCTGGGCCAGGAGAGCTGGGTCAAAGCCCTGCTCACAGCCAGCCACTGTTACCTTTCACTGCTGGTCAGAGACCTGGGGAAGCAGTACGAAGGTGAGTGTGTGGAGAAAGTGCGGTGTGTGTGTGTATTGTTGTATTCATGCTTCAAAAATATGTGTTCCTTTCCTGCCTCTCAACCTGTATTCTTTTGTCACTAAGCAGAGGCTAAACGCCAAGCTGGCCCTGCTGAATCCCATCAACGAACCACTATGACTGGTCCAGGCTCAATGTGCCTTACCCAATCCATGACTTACCTGAACTCATGCTCCTCCTCCTTCCTCATGCCAGGACCAGCGAGGAGAGAAGGGGGAAGCCACAGTGCCAGTAATGTATTACAAGCCCCTCCAATCCCCAGCAAAGTCATCAATAAGAGGTCCCCTAAGCATTGGCCCAAGAGAAACGCACATGTCACACCTATAAATGGACCAGCACCACCATATGGGGAATGGCCACAAGTGGACTTTGATCCTCTAGAGGATTTCACCAAGCTACATGATTACTATGGAGAGGAGGTGAAGCAGCTGAGAGCTGATTGGCTGAGGAGGAGGCAGGAGGAAGAGGAGCACCTTGAGGGGGATCTCATTGACCTGAGTGAACACTGACCCACAGAGATCAGACAGTCACCACTCTGGTTATTTTGATGAGAACTTTGGTGTGAATGCCAGTAATCTGAAATAAGAAAGTGCCTTTAATTTGAGGAACTAGAGCATTAAAGAAGAACTAGTCACCTGTGTATACATCATGATGGGATAATAGTCCTATGAGGTTGATGGTGAGCCTAAAAATGTCTTGTCACTAAGCAGAGACTCATCATCAAACTCATAAGACTATCACCCATAGAAGTGTTGCAAACAACCAGATGCCTCCGGTTGTCAGGGATACAGCCCTGATGTGGGAACTCTGTGTTTCTTTTGTGCCTGCTTATGTTAGGTTATAGGACTATAATCAGCTCATGCTGTATACACAGGTGACTGGTTCCTCTTAAACACTCTAGTTCCTCAAATGATAGTCACGTTCTTATTTCAGAGTACTGGCACGCCTACTGGTTTGTCTGATACTGTTTGTAAATTATCATTAAAATCACTGGTATATTTTCTAGGTAATATTGATGGTAAGTGTGAAGCTTAACTTTCTGTCAGCAATCAGGGTAGTTATGCAATATTGAAGCAAAGAGCTTCCAGTCGAAGCTCGCATCTACTACAAGACCATGGTGCTTACCTACGGAATAGCAAGATAAACTGCCCCTCTCTACCTTCAGGCTATGCTCAAAACCTACACCCCAACCCGAGCACTCCGTTCTGCCACCCCAGGTCTCATGGCCCTCCCACCCCTACAGGAGGGCAGCTCCCGATCAGCCCTGTCCAAGCTCTTCTCTGTCCTGGCACCAGGACAGAGAAGAGCTCTGTCCTGGTGAGGGAAACTGTCCCAGCTAGGACAGCAGAGTCCCTGCCCATTTTCCACAAACATCTGAAACCCTCTTAAACAGTAACTTAAATAAACAGTATCCTCACCTCACCCCCCCCCACCCCTAAAAAAAAACAACACAGCAACACTTCATCAGCGCTTGACCCCCCTTCCAGCTCTGCTTCTACTGATAGCTATGTTATTGAGGAAATATGTACTTTATATGCCTGTGATTATGTGGTTGTCCCACCTTGCTATCTTAAGATGAATGTGCTGACTGTAAGTAGCTCTGGATGAGAGCGTCTGCTGAATGACTCAAATGTCAAACGTACAAACATCCTTGTGATGTGTTAAACATCATATATATTGATGTGTTGTTACACACTGTCAAGTAAAGGCTTCACATCCCTGTTTAACAAAATAATGAGTTACAGTGCAGCACTACATAATTTGGAGTATATCCTTCATGTTAAATGTATCCATTATTTTTAAGCAACTTTAATGCGCACAAAGGTTTATGCAGCTCAGCCATGCTGTACCACCAGAGGGTGCTACAAACTCTAGATGTGAATTAAACCATTAATGTCCACTGATTAAAACGTGTGACAAGACTCAGTTTAATTCAATCATCACATTGTTATAGAGAGAAACATAAGTATCAAAGAGCCCTCTCTGGTATTGCCCTGATGGGACATCCATCCACCAGCCAACATGTAACACATACAGTTGAAAAACCAAGAGATGAAAAGTGAGCTAATATTAACAGGACCAATGTAGTCTCTCATGACAGATGTGAGATTTGGATCTGGGTTCTGAGATAAGGATATATGAGGATTAATATAATGTACACTAGTGAGACACCAGTGGTAAAATAAACAAGTTACTTATTTAATAATATCAGATCAACGGATCAAACTGAAGTTCACACACGGTGGCAGGTATCCTAGCGGTAAAGAGCATTGGGCCAATAACCCAAAGGTTGCTGGTTTGAATCCCTGAGCTGACTAGGTGAAAAATCTGTGAATGTGCCCTTGAGCAAGGCTCACATCCATATTTGCTCTGGGTCAGCTAAAAGGTGAAACTTTAACCTTTTAAGTTGAAGTGTGAAAGTGGTTTTCTATGTGCGTCTCAAAGATGAGACTTTGGCTTCACCACATAGCAGAAATTCATACCAATCATCTAGAATGTGATAGATTTGACCAGGGGAGCGTGGAAGTGTGTCACCTTACACAAAGCACATACATCTGTATATTAACACCTCCTCACACTGTGACAGGATATAAACAAGCCATAAGGTGTAACCCAGGGCTGTTCAATTCCCTTCCTGGAGGGCCAAAACACTGTTTCTACCTGGTAGTTAATCGCACTCACCTGGTGTCCCAGGTCTGAATTAGTCCCTTATTAGAAGGAGAGGATGAAAGTCAGAAGTATTTCGTCCCTCCAGGACCGACATTGAACAGCCCTAGTAATCTGTCTTATAATAAAGTAGGCTATGTGCACTCTATATAAGGAAGTATGGGGTCCTGTTACAGAACTGTGTGTAGATAATGTATGGTACACCATATGACCAAGCATCCTTGAATGTAACTTCCCTGGTTAAATAAACTAAAGGATAATGAAACATGACTTTACTTTACAGTTTACCATGGCAATAACAAGGCAGATCAGAGGTCATAGAACAACACCGACTACCGACGGCAGGTTACAGGCCCTACCCTAGTCTCCTGACACTGGGGAAGCTTCTCACCTGTCTGGCGGCACTTTGGGTTTAAGTTGTTTAAAATAAAATAAAAGACACCAGACTGGGATATATAAAAATAACTAGATGAGTGGATGAACTATGGATGGACAGTTTTAAAATTGATGTGTGTGTGTGTGTGGGGACAAGTTTCCTTTGCTATTTTGGTCTTTCTCAGCTGTCCCTCATATATATTCTCCTCAGAGCTCCTCCTGCACCCTCAGTCCCCCTCCAACATTGCATTAGGAGTGAAGCACTTGAGGAAGGAGAGAGAGCACTGTGTGTGTGTGTGTGTGTGTGTGTGTGTGTGTGTGTGTGTGTGTGTGTGTGTGTGTGTGTGTGTGTGTGTGTGTGTGTGTGTGTGTGTGTGTGTGTGTGTGTGTGTGTGTGTGTGTGTGTGTGTGTGTGTGTGTGTGTGTGTGTGTGTGCGTAACTGTCCTTCTCAAGGAGTCCTCAAGGAAAAATGCTATTTTAGGCATACAGGTTAGGTTTTGGGTTACAATTGGGGTTAGGGTTACAATTAAGGTTAGGAGTTACAGTTTGATATAGGTTTAAGATTAGGGGTTTAGGAATAAAGTTAGGGTTACGGTTAGGTTCAAGGTTAGGGTAAATTGTTTTTAGGATGGAAAACAATTCTTTGGTCACCACAAGGATAGGAATATAAAACTGTGTGTGGGAGGGGGGGGGGCTGTCTGACTTTGTGTATGGCACTATGAAAACAAATAAAAGTGTGTGCATCACTAACTAAGGTTGGTTTTAGGGAGTATAGTTTCTTTAGCACTCCTGCCACTGATGGTAAAACCTCTTAACGGGACCCTTGTGCTAATCAAATTAGCAAAATTTTAAAAATCCCCATAAAAATCTGTCTGTTTAAGCTTGAGATATCTGAATTGTTTTGGGATGGGCCGATGTCGGCCACAGCGGTGTTTGTCAGTCTTCTTGCAAAAATGTCTGTAGCATCCAATTAATATTACCCCACCATTGAAAGCTGTGACTCTCATGAACACCTACAAATCGTTGTTTGGCTCTACGACACCCACAAGCCTTTATTTATTTCACCTTTATTCAACCGGGTAGGCAAGTTGAGAACAAGTTATATTTTCAATTGCGACCTGGCCAAGATAAAGCAAAGCAGTTCGACACATACAACAACACAGAGTTACACATGGAGTACAACAAACATACAGTCAATAATACAGTAGAAAAATAAGTCTATATACAATGTGAGCAAATGAGGTGCGATAAGGAGGTAAAGGCAAAAAAAGGCCATAGTGGCGAAGTAAATACAATATAGTGTAATGAAGTTCGTCTGCTGTTTGAAGAGAGTCAGACCGAAATGCAGCGTGTAGGTTACTCATGACATTTAATGAAGAAAATGCTGTACATGAAATAACTGAGAATACAAAACAACAAACGAGTGAAACTAATACAGCCTATCTGGTGACTAACACAAAGACAGGTACAATCGCCCACGAAATACAACGCGCACTCAGGCTGCCTAAATACGGTTCCCAATCCGAGACAACGAGAATCAGCTGACTCCAATTAGGAATCGCCTCAGGCAGCCAAGCCTAACTAGACACACCCCTACTAATACACACTCCTAATTAATACAAACCCCAATACGAAATACAACATATAAACCCATGTCACACCCTGGCCTACCCAAACATATAACAAAAACACAAGATACAATGACCAAGGCGTGACATATAGCAAACACTGGAATGGTTGCTTTGCAGTGGAAGAATGTGCAAAGTAAAAATATAAATAATGGGGTGCAAAGGAGCAAAATAAATAAATACAGTAGAGGAAGAGGTAGTTATTTGGGCTAAATTATAGATGGGCTATGTACAGGTGCAGTAATCTGTGAGCTGCTCTGACTGCTGGTGCTTAAAGCTAGTGAGGGAGACATGAGTCTCCAGTTTCAGAGATTTTTGTAGGTCGTTCCAGTTAATGGCAGCAGAGAACTGGAAGGAGAGGCGACCAAAGGAGGAATTGGTTTTGGCGGTGACCAGAGAAATATACCTGCTGGAGCGCATGCTACAGGTGGGAGATGCTATGGTGACCAGTGAGCTGAGATAAGGGGGGACTTTACCTAGCAGGGTCTTGTAGATGACCTGGAGACAGTGGGTTTGGCGACGAGTATGAAGCGAGGGCCAGCCAACGAGAGCATACAGGTCGCAGTGGTGGGTAGTATATGGGGCTTTGGTGACAAAAAGGATGGCACTGTGATAGACTGCATCCAATTTATTGAGTAGGGTATTGGAGGCTATTTTGTAAATGACATCGCCGAAGTCGAGGATCGGTAGGATGGTCAGTTTTACGAGGGTATGTTTGGCAGCATGAGTGAAGGATGCTTTGTTGCGAAATAGGAACCCAATTCTAGATTTAACTTTGGATTGGAGATGTTTGATGTGGGTCTGGAAGGAGAGTTTAGTCTAACCAGACACCTAGGTATTTGTAGTTGTCCACGTATTCTAAGTCAGAGCTGTCCAGAGTAGTGATGCTGGACGGGCGGGCAGGTGCAGGCAGCGATCAGTTGGAAAGCATGCATTTAGTTTTACTTGTGTTTGATGCCCTTCCATTCGTGCCCTTCCATTCGATACAAGAAAGTTCAGGAAATTACAAGACTAATTTAAAATTAATTTCCTGAGCTTTCTTGCATCTCTCAGATATATAGAACAGACACTTTAAAAACATACTTCCTTTTTTTGCCATGTATGAATATCATTCAATGCGTTTCTATGGGCTAATAGCAAAAGGCCAAATTCAATGTTCCATCAAATAATAAAATACTGTATATACACACACATTACACAGGAGGCTGCGGAGGGGTGGATGGCTCATAATAATGGCTGGAACGGCATGAATGGAAGGGCATCAAACACATGGAAACCATGCGTTTGATACCATTCCATTTAATCCGCTCCAGCCATTACCACAAGCCAGTCCCCCCCAAATTAAGGTGCCACCAACCAACTGTGAAATATATACACATACTGTAACTGGTCGAAAGTTTGGACACGCCTACTCATTCAAGGGTTTTTCCTTTATTTTCTATATAATAATATATACCATGCCTAGAGAGTGCAAAAGTGTCATCAAGGCTACTTTGAAGAATCACAAACATAAAATATATTTTGATTTTAACACTTTTTTTGGTTACTACATGATTTAATGTGTTATTTCATAGTGTTGTCTTCACTATTATTCTACAATGTAGAATATAGTAAAACATAAAGAATAACACTGGAATGAGTGGGTGTGTCCAAACTTCTGAATGGTACTCTATATACAGTGCATTCGGAAAGTATTCAGACCCCTTGACTTTTTCACATTCTGTTACATTACAGCCTTACTCTAAAATGTTTTTTTTTTAAACTATATCCTCAATCTACACACAATACCCCATAATGAAAAAGCAAAAACAGATTCTTAGAAATGTTTTCAAATTTATTCCAAATAAAAAACTGAAATATAACATTTACATAAAGTATTCTGACCCCTACTTAGCACTTTGTTGAAGCACCTTTGGCAGCGATTACAGCTTCGAGTCTTCTTGGGTATCAGGATTGATGGGGAGCGTCGCTGCACAGCTATTGTCAGGTCTCTCCAGAGATGTTTGATTGGGTTCTGGCTGGGCCACTCAAGGAAATTCAGAGACTTGACCCAAAGCCACTCCTGCGTAGTCTTGGCTGTGTGCTTAGGGTCGTTGTTCTGTTGGAAGATGAACCTTTGCCCCAGTCTGAGGTCCTGAGCGCTCTGGAGCAGGTTTTCCTCAAGGATCTCTATTTTTCTTCATTCATCTTTCCTTCAAATCATGACTAGTCTCCCAGTCCCTGCTACTGAAAAAGATCCCCACAGCATGATGCTACCACCACCATGCTTCACCGTAGGGATGGTGCCAGGTTTCCTCCAGACGTGACGCTTGGCATTCAGGCCAAAGAGTTCAATCTTGGTTTCATTGTCATGTGCCTTTTACTGAGGAGTGTCTTCCGTCTGGCCACTCTACCATAAAGGCCTGATTGGTGGAGTGCTGCAGAGATAGTTGTCCTTCTGGAAAGTTCTCCCATCTCAACAGAGGAATTCTGGAGCTCTGTCAGAGGGACCATCGGGTTCTTGGTCATCTCCCTGACCAAGGCCCTTCTCCCCCGATTGCTCATTGGCAGGGCAGCCAGCTCTAGAAAGAGTCTTGGTGGTTCCAAACTTCTCCATTTAAGAATAAAGGGGGCCACTGTGTTCTTGGGGACCTTCAATGCTGCAGAATTTGCAGTGCCTCGACTCAGTCCTGTCTCTGAGCTCTACGGACGGTTCCTTCAACCTCATGGCTTGGTCTGACCACTTCTAAGGTATTTAAACAAAAAGTTTAATACATTTGCTAAAATTTCAATAACAATTTTTTAAATTCTCTTTGTCATTATGGGGTATTGTGTGTAGATTGACGAGGGGAAAACATGTATGTAATCCATTTTAGAATAAATCTGTCAAGGGGTTTGAATACTTTTCGAATGCACTGTGTATATATACAGTGCCTTGCGAAAGTATTCGGCCCCCTTGAACTTTGCGACCTTTTGCCACATTTCAAGCTTCAAACATAAAGATATAAACCTGTATTTTTTGTGAAGAATCAACAACAAGTGGGACACAATCATGAAGTGGAACGACATTTATTGGATATTTCAAACTTTTTTAACAAATCAAAAACTGTAAAATTGGGCGTGCAAAATTATTCAGCCCCTTTACTTTCAGTGCAGCAAATTCTCTCCAGAAGTTCAGTGAGGATCTCTGAATGATCCAATGTTGACCTAAATGACTAATGATGATAAATACAATCCACCTGTGTGTAATAAAGTCTCCATATAAATGCACCTGCACTGTGATAGTCTCAGAGGTCCGTTAAAAGCGCAGAGAGCATCATGAAGAACAAGGAACACACCAGGCAGGTCCGAGATACTGTTGTGAAGAAGTTTAAAGCCAGATTTGGATACAAAAAGAGCACTGTGCAAGCGATAATATTGAAATGGAAGGAGTATCAGACCACTGCAAATCTACCAAGACCTGGCCGTCCCTCTAAACTTTCAGCTCATACAAGGAGAAGACTGATCAGAGATGCAGCCAAGAGGCCCATGATCACTCTGGATGAACTGCAGAGATCTACAGCTGAGGTGGGAGACTCTGTCCATAGGACAACAATCAGTCGTATATTGCACAAATCTGGCCTTTATGGAAGAGTGGCAAGAAGAAAGCCATTTCTTAAAGATATCCAGAAAAGGTGTCGTTTAAAGTTTGCCACAAGCCACCTGGGAGACACACCAAACATGTGGAAGAAGGTGCTCTGGTCAGATGAAACCAAAATTGAACTTTTTGGCAACAATGCAAAACGTTATGTTTGGCGTAAAAGCAACACCCTGAACACACCATCCCCACTGTCAAACATGGTGGTGGCAGCATCATGGTTTGGGCCTGCTTTTCTTCAGCAGGGACAGGGAAGATGGTTAAAATTGATGGGAAGATGGATGGAGCCAAATACAGGACCATTCTGGAAGAAAACCTGATGGAGTCTGCAAAAGACCTGAGACTGGGACGGAGATTTGTCTTCCAACAAGACAATGATTCAAAACATAAAGCAAAATCTACAATGGAATGGTTAAAAAATAAACATATCCAGGTGTTAGAATGGCCAAGTCAAAGTCCAGACCTGAATCCAATCGAGAATCTGTGGAAAGAACTGAAAACTGCTGTTCACAAATGCTCTCCATCCAACCTCACTGAGCTCGAGCTGTTTTGCAAGGAGGAATGGGAAAGAATTTCAGTCTCTCGATGTGCAAAACTGATAGAGACATACCCCAAGCGACTTACAGCTGTAATCGCAGCAAAAGGTGGCGCTACAAAGTATTAACTTAAGGGGGCTGAATAATTTTGCACGCCCAATTTGTCAGTTTTTGATTTGTTAAAAAAGTTAGAAATATCCAATAAAGGTCGTTCCACTTCATGATTGTGTCCCACTTGTTGTTGATTCTTCACAAAAAAATACAGTTTTATATCTTTATGTTTGAAGCCTGAAATGTGGCAAAAGGTCGCAAAGTTCAAGGGGGCCGAATACTTTCGCAAGGCACTGTATATATATAAATATGATTTGTTTTATTATTATTATTTTATGAAACATTGAATTTGGCCTTTTCCTATTAACTCAAATAGATACATACCACTAGAGGTCCTTAAATTCAAAATGAAATAGCCGAATGGTCCTTTGTATAACCATCTTACAACTCCATATGTTAGCCTAATAGAAACCCAGGCTCGGGCTCTAGAGGGATTATGGGAGACCTCACTACCGCCACCAATTAACACGGTCTAATGTACACAAACACTGTACCAGAGTGTTCCCAAAATATTCCAAATATTGATGCAGTGACAGTATTGTCATGACATTACACATGCATGCTGGACAGTGCAGTGCCATGCAAAATGTGAGAAGGCTGTTTCAATTGCCTGTGGACATCGCTGGACATATGAATATAGAAAGTGTAGACAGAGAAATATATCTACCCATGCATGCACATGCATAAAAATGTACATTTCAAGTCACTAAGAGCACAAAATGTGTTTATTTTAGCCTTTAATATTGTAATGTAAAAACTAAAGTCAATGATAGGTTGATGTGCCACACTGAAGGGTGATGGTGATGGAGACTATGGAGGGGTGGGACGGTACCAAGATGTGTCCAGCCAGCCAGCAGTCCATCAAGCCTTTTACGTCCTGAATGTCCATATTAGTCCACGTGGGACACTAAACGTATGGCCTGGTCCCTGTTGTATCGGGTTCCCTTCATTCCAAGACTCCTGGGTCTATTTCTGATCTCCTGTAAGGTGATAGCTTGTCCCTCATTCTGCCTGTCGCTTAACTTTTGCTTCAAACTCATCCCTCCCTCTCTCACTCTCTCTGTCTCTACAAATCCAAACTTGAGGCTGTGGCTAAAGTTAGCGCGGTCTACAGAGGTATATAAGCCCCCGAGGATAGGGGTTTAATGCGGCTTCACATCAGTCTCTTCTCTTGTTGACCATCCAAACCTCCATACATACCGTCTCGAGATGGTGAGTAACACCGGTCCTCACTTTCTGACTGCTTACCTGTCCACTACTCTGTGTGCTGTCGATGGGAACCTCCAGGAATAACACAGCATTCCCAGATTTTCTTGTTTTTCTATTTTAAGCTTTTTTGCTAGATTGAAAAATAAATTTTGGAACTTTTTAAAACTCAACTGTACTTTGGACATTTTTGGGTGGTGACATTTTTAGACATTTTGTGTAAAGCTGTTCCTGGATATACAATATCATTCACAGGATCTAAACATTTTGTTAACACTTTATTAACAACATTTATATAGAAGATTCTGTAAAAGGTTAGCTACCTGAGGAAAATTAATGTTTTAATACATCCACATTCAAAAACACTGTCCTCTGTCCTGAGCCAGAGAAAGATTGTACCTGAACTGTTCTGAGAACATTTCAAGAGCTAGGTAGTAAACTACATTTAAGACATAGTGGCAGGATTTAATGGTGGACCACACATATTCACCCCACATCACACTGATAGTCAGATCAAAGACTGTAACGCTAGATGGCGGACGAAACAGTGTACTGGACCTACACACAAGGACATCCTTTCACCTGTCGCTGACCAGGAACAGCTTGACACTGAAGTCAAAGGTCACTAATTGGCCTTCTGAGGGCTACAGCTGCAGGATGAACAGACCTAGAAGGTCCCATTGTTAAGCAGTTGATGTGTTTGTCCTTCAGGCACCAAAGAAGGCCAAGAGGAGGGGAGCAGCAGCAGAGGGCGGTTCCTCCAACGTGTTCTCCATGTTTGAGCAGAGCCAGATCCAGGAGTACAAGGAGGTGAGGATTTCTTAACACACTATGCAACACCTCATCACCTTTACACCTTAAAATGTCAATGGGACAGATTTCCTTTCAACTCCCTATCTGGGCTGAGAGTGAATGACTCTAGTCTGGCCACCAGTCAGTTTCATTGTAACCTAATTCTGCTGTAGAGTGGCTGAAATAGTTGCTTACGCTGAAACAGACAGGCACAGCGGCTAAATTGATATTGTTATAAACATGAGTCAATCATGATGTACTGTTTTTCCTTGTGTCATTAAAGGAGCGAACCCAAAATTAGATTGTGGGGGCTGGCCTCTGATTGGTAAATTCTCAGTGCAGTTGCTATTTTGTCTGCCCCCCCCCCCCCCCCTCTGAAGTTTCTGTAACCTTTTGGAGCTCTCCAGGCCTCCCTCTCGTCTGAGCCTTCAGCTGTCACTCAATCTCTCATCTTAAGTCCTCTGCTGCTGAGGGCTGCATGTTTTAAGTATGGCAGGACAACTGGGCCCTGGCTGGCACTCTGCACACAGAGGAGAGGGGAAGGGCAGTGAGGGGGACGGGGATGAGTGGGGGTGACTGGGGGGGGCAGGTGGGGTGAGTGAAACAGAAGGGGTGGGGGGTGGCACCTTCTTGAGCTTCTGATAAGGTCTAGAGTTTGGAAGGCAGGTTAGTGTACCTGTTTATGAGGAGAGGAAGGTCGGAGTGGTGAACGGTATGTAGATGAAAGACGGAGGGTAGAAAGTGGAAGGAGTGTAGGGAAGGATACTGTGTGTATGGAAGGATGGATAAGGTCAGGAAATAGGGATCTGGCAGTAGGTGGGAGATTGTATATGATAGTATGTGTTTTCAAAAGTGTTGTCAAGGAATATGGGCACAGACTTGATGGAGGGAATTCTTGCTGCTGTAAGTGATACAGACTTCTTAAGTTTCACTTGGGGAATGTCTGACATAATCATTGGGACCGTCTTAACACTTTGTAAGGATGGGGGGAGTGTGTGTGCATGTGTGTGAGTCAGGAAGATGGATTACCAGCTGCTTTTTTAAGTTCAAGATCAACCATGGGGGTCCTCTTGGGTTTCATAGACGTAAGAGATGAGGTCCAGAGACAGGCTGGGACAGTGGAAGAAGGATTTAACAGGTGTAACTTAATGAGCTCTCCCTAAATGAACTTGTAAGAATTTCAATTTCTTCTGTTCTTTTTAGGTCTCGCCTAACAAGGGTTACATAGCATTGTGCCATAAATAGGCAGCACCTGGCACTTAAATGACCATAGTTGACAGAGGTGTCCCTAAGTTGTATGGAGTGCACATGCTCCCACCCACATGTCCCACTACGCACAGGACTGAACCCCCCCTCCTCCATATCCCACTACACACAGGACTGAACCCCCCCTCCTCCATATCCCACTACGCACAGGACTGACCCCCCTCCTCCTCCATTTCCCACTACACACAGGACTGAAACCCCCTCCTCCATGTTCCACTATGCACAGGACTGAACCCCCCTCCTCCATGTCCCACTACACACAGGACTGAACCCCCCCCCCCCCCTCCTCCTCCATGCCCCACTACACACAGGACTGAACCCCTCTCCTCCTTGTCCCACTACACACAGGACTGAACCCCCCTCCATGCCCCACTACGCACAGGACTGAACACCCCTCCTGCATGTCCCACTACGCACAGGACTGAACACCCCTCCTCCCTGTCCCACTACGCACAGGACTGAACACCCCTCCTCCCTGTCCCACTACGCACAGGACTGAACACCCCTCCTCCCTGTCCCACTACGCACAGGACTGAACACCCCTCCTCCTCCATGTCCCACTACGCACAGGACTGAACCCCCCCCCTCCTCCATTTCCCACTACACACAGGACTGAACACCCCTCCTCCCTGTCCCACTACGCACAGGACTGAACACCCCTCCTCCATGTCCCACTAGGGATGACAACTTGGCAGACTCTGGTGACTGGTGTTCATGTCATGCCAGACAATCTCTGTCTTCCTCACTTCTTCCCTCCCTCCTTCCCTCCTTCTCAGGCTTTCACAATCATTGACCAGAACAGAGACGGTATCATCAGCAAGGATGACTTGAGGGACGTGCTGGCCTCAATGGGTGAGCAAGGGTTACATTTAAGACCTTTTAACATTCTGAGGACATATTATGTGACTGATTTGTCTTAAAAGTGTGCCTTAGTATGTCCACAATGTCCTATATGTACTGTATATGTGTGTGTGTGTGTGTGTGTGTGTGAGAGAGAGAGAGAGATAATGGTTCTAGCTAACCTACACTCCCTCCCTGCTCTGTAGGCCAGTTGAATGTGAAGAATGAGGAGCTGGAAGCCATGGTCAAGGAGGCCAGCGGCCCCATCAACTTCACCGTCTTCCTCACCATGTTCGGAGAGAAGCTCAAGGGTGGGTCTATAACTCACTGTACTTGCTTGCTCTATTTATGTTTCACAATATCCTAATTTCTTGGTTTGACTCTGTTAGGCTCAGTGTCTAACTTGTTATAACCAGGTTATAATCGCTTCAAAGTGTTAGTGGCTTTCTAAGTACACTTCCATATCTGAGGACATTGCATGTGTCTTGCTGTCAGTGTAACATGCCTGACTGACGCTCTGTGTGTCTCAGGGGCTGATCCCGAGGATGTCATCGTTAGTGCGTTCAAGGTCCTGGACCCCGATGCTACCGGTTTCATCAAGAAGGACTTGTGAGAATATTTCCTTCCTTATTTTACAGTAATGAGTAGTAGTATGAGTTGTAGTAATGAGTGCACTCCATAACAGAATCCACAGCTTCATGAATGTTTCTGACTTTGTCTCCCTCTCTCTCTAGCCTTCAGGAGCTCCTGACCACTCAGTGCGACAGGTTCTCTGCAGAGGAGGTGAATACATTTCTAATCATTCAGTTTGAATATCATCATGATCTCTCGTTGTCCCTTGACTTGGCGAGTGGCTGACCCTCCTTCTCCTCCCCTCAGATGACGAACCTGTGGGCTGCCTTCCCCCCAGATGTGGCCGGCAACGTAGACTACAAGCAAATCTGCTACGTCATCACACACGGAGAGGAGAAGGAGGAGTAATGAAACAGACAGAAGAAAAGAAAACAGCCTCCCTTGTCATTCTACCTTCCTGCTCCTCTCTTCTTCCTTCTATTCTCTCATACCTTCCTTCTCTTTATGTGTACTCATGTGCTCTGTCTCTCACTCACACAAATTCTCTAAAAGACTCGTCTCCACTCAAGAAATTTGTGTGAGAGCGGGTGCTCATGGGTTGTCTATGTTTGTTCGTGGGGATATGGGATTATTTTCAATAAAAATGATCTTTTAACATCTCCATCTCTTTCTCATCCACTTTCCCTTCCCTTATCCCTCTTCCTCCTTTTCATCTCTTACTCATATCTATCGTTGGTTGTTTCCCCAGTCTCTCTGTTAGAAGAAATGCACACAGCAAGTCGTATTCCACTGCTGTGGTATGGATGTGTAAACCCCAAGGTGAAACGGAGCACCAGTCTTTGCCTCGGCTGCAACAGCTGAGGTTAGACCTGGAAGTCCTTTCACTCCCCCTTAATTTAACCCTCAGGTGGGCAAATAAACCAAACAGAGGGATATCGTTCTATAAATATTGTAGATGTTATCTCCTGTAGATAAGGTGGGAAAATAGGAGATATTCTAAGAAGGAATGAGGCTAGAGAAAAACATGGTCTCCTTAAAGTGACGGCTACGTTTTTCTCAAGAAGTGAAAGGACCCAAAGAAAACACTCGTCTTCCCCTCCTTTCCCTCCTCCCTTTCCTCCTTTACTTCTACCTCTTTGTTTTCTATAAGCTCCTTTGTTTTATGCACCTGGACTAGCTTTAGTCTACCAGAAACTCCTCTGTAACAAATAAAAGGGACTAACTGTGAATAAAATCTCTTATCTTTTGTACACTAGTGTCTCTATTCATGAGTGGTTCTGGTAGAGTGGGATTGAGAAACAACAGGGCTGGTGTGGGTGTATTTCCTGTGCTGTGTGCATTGGGGGAAGAAATACAAATTCTGAGACACCACCAAAATCTTATCAGCACACTAGGCCCATTTGTAAAGACAGCAAAAATACACCTTTACTGCCCCCTGCTGGACGATAGATTGTCTGAAATATGAAATATGTTTTTCCAGAATGGAATAAAATGTTCATAATATAATAATAATATAAATGCCATTTAGCAGACGCTTTTATCCAAAGCGACTTACAGTCATGTGTGCATACATTCTACGTATGGGTGGTCCCGGGGATCAAACCACTACCCTGGCGTTACAAGCGCCATGTCTGAAATATGAAGTTTTTCCAGAATGGAATAAAATGTTCATGCACAGCTCATTGGGAGAATGTGGGCTAAATCAATATGAAACAAGAATGCAAGGCAGAGCAGGGTTCTTTAATATATTATGGTTTATTATTCATCACAACTGTCATTATCATTAATTAAATACATCATGTGTAGATTTTCTGCAGGTAAGGAATGCATTTCATTATCTAGGATTTTATTTTCCACCCATAACAGTTCCATGTAAACTTAAAACAAAAGACACAGTTGGGGAGAAAGCAATGACAAAATAGAAAAACATAAAAGCAACAAACTTTTAAAAAATCTAATCAGTGGGACGCTCCCGATTAAAAGCAATCAAGCTCAAGGATTTCAGGACCAAAGCAGAAATATTGCTCTATCCTGATTGGTTCTGTAGCATTCTTAGGGTTCTCCAACATTCTCAGGGTTCTTCAAATTCTAATTATTGCCACGAACACTACTGATCTCAGCAGTGGCATTGCTGGCCGTCAGTGCTGCTATTTGACAACATGCTTAGTGAACAGTAAGGTTTGCATAAACATGTTCAGGTCATCTTCGCCGACTCTGATCCAAGTGATTCTGAGAAGACGAAGCAAAATGTGGAGGAAGAAGGGGGAAAGCAGAGGCTTCAAAAAATAACATGAGTTGGGAAAAAAAACAGTGAACACAAAGGACATTTTGGCTACGATTACACTGAAGACCCTCCTCTCCTACAAAAACAGTACAGAGAATCAGTGTTGAGAATCAACGGGTTCCACCAAGGAATGGTGTTACAGTAACTAACCGACACTATCCATCTAATGTACAGTATAGATACGTTACATAACACTGTGTGAGTGGGTTAGGGAGTTATTAAAACATCATCATGGTGGTTGGTTACAACATACTAGCAAAGACAGACAACTTCATATCTTCAATTTACAACCCTTGTCAGAGTTGACTAAATGCCTCCCAGTATCTCATACAGTACTTTATGACCTTCGGCTCACTCAAATTATGTCATATCTGAAATACTCATGTGAATCTTAGTTGATTGGTTGATGGTCATTCCCCTGTTCTTCAATCACTCTCAGGTTTAATACTGTAATAAGGTAAATGGAGAATTGTGGACCTAACATTACCCATAGCAACCACAGTAAACTTGAAATATGAAATTACATAAATAGGATTTCTTAGAAGATGAAGACAAATGTGCAATAATGAAATCAAAACAGCCATACCAGTATCTAAAAAAAACAAACAATACTTAACATTATCCTCCTTAAACTGGGCTTCACATCGCCAGCCATCCTTCCAGTTAACCAGGTGTCCTTTACTCGCATAGAAAAATAGCAGTCAGATCCAAAATAAAGAATAATACATATATAATATCTGATTAAATTAACCAACTTTGTACATAAATACATCAGAGCTTGAAGGTCAGAGTTCAGAGGTTAATGCTACATTGGCACACCTGACCCGCCCAGCACAAAGTGGCTTCCTATGGGTCCTAAAGGCGCAGGTGTAAGAGGTGAAACTATCCCATAGAGATGGAAATAGGCCTCATCATTGTATCCATGCCATTATGGCATCTGTGACAGCTTCATTGAGGCAATCTCCATTTAAAGGAGTCAATTTTCTTCTTCCCGATTGGCTGATCCCCCCCCTGATGACCTGGTTGCACAACTCCAACAGGGTCACCAGTAGGGATCAGTCAATGAAGTTGGACGTCCCACCCAGTTGACTACATTCAAATGGTGGAAGCCAGCATGGCCCTGCTCTTGCTAAAACAGCCTTTTGGCCACTAGAGGCCTCTATTATTCTCTATGAACTATCCAGATGAGATTCAACAACCTACCTACCTACCAAACAGGAGTGGTCAACTTAAGTTTCTCAAATCACTAAATAGATCACATTCCAATGGGTTAATTTACTAAAAGCCTCACCCTTATTAACATTTGGCTAAATAAAATATAGATTATTTCATTTACCACAAGCAAAAAAATAACGATGGACATTTGGTCTGATAAGCAGATTCAGAGTTGTCATTGAATGTAGAAGGACCCTCCCTCGCTAAACTACCAGTATCTATCATCATCTCCCACTATAAACATACTCAAGAGACTTGAAAAGACGAACAAAAATAATTGCATTCTAAAATGAAATCACTCCGTGTTGTTAGGGAGGTGCCATTCTAATCCATGTCTGTCTGTCATGTTCATTTCTCCCTCTCCTTACAAACCCTCCCTATCACAGTGTATATCTCTCCATTTACCTGTTGGGATTATATTCCTCTGTCACTGGTCAGAGGACTAGAGATCAAGAGATGAGAGAAAGGGGGGAGAAAACAAGCAACTCAATAAAGAGGAAGACAAAGACAGGAGAGAAAGAGCAGAGAAACTGGGTGGCAATATTGAACGGTAACTCGGCTCACTACGCTACTAAGGCACACACTCACACAACACTTAACACTACAATAAATAGGTCCTCCCAGACATCCAAATACCAGAGTACTACCAGCAATCACGGTCCTCAGTGCCTGGGTTTGACATATTTTTAAAATGGTTTACTTTTATCTGTAGGCATTCCGGTTGGACATCTGACCACAAACTGAACACGACAGGGCATTAGTGGGAACGACTCAAGGGTCCTACATGGATTTAGGATGTTCCATTTACACCCAATCTATAACTCCCACCTACTCTATGTCCAACGGCTCATCTGTGCACCAGCTTTAGTCTGATAAAAACTAAATAAAATAAAAAACTAAATGAGAAAACAGGTGTGTGATCTTGGGAGATCCATTGTGAACCACACAGACAATTCTCCAGTTGCAAAAGGTGCCCCATCTTAATCATTCAAACTCATTGATGAAGAAAGCATGGGGGGGTTGTATGGGGGGGGGGGCATGACCCCTGGGGTGCTAATAAAACCATGATCCAGATGTCTCCTGACTATATGTAGTCCTCAAGATGCACTATACAGGAGGCCTTCTCCTTTTCTCGCTCTCATTCCACTTCTGGGGGTCTTTTGTTTCCATGTCCTCTTTTTTTCCTTCTCTGTTTTCTTTCTGAAGGAAAACAGGAGAAACTAGGCAGAATCTCTTGGTGCTGTGGCTCCATTCTTCTCCTCTGCCTCTCCTCCCCCTCTGTCCTTTTTCTTCCCCCCCCTTCTCCTTTTTCTTCTCTTTCTCTGCCCGCTCCTTCTCCTTCTTCTGGCTCTCCTTGTCTGCTTTGTCCTTCTTCTTCTCCTTCTCTTTCCTCTTCTCCTCCTCCTTCTCTTTCTTCTTGTCTTCCTTGCTCCTCTTCTTCTTCCCGTCATCCTCTCCTCCTGTAGCTGCTGCTGCTGCTCCTCCTCCTCCTCTCCCTCCGTCTGGGAACGGGGGCAGAGGCGTGTTGTTAGCGGTGGGTGATGGGATGGTGGGTGTGATCTGCTCAGAAGTAACTTTGGGGGAGAGGGCGTTTGGTGGTGTATGGTGTACTGGGGCTGATGTACCAGGCTGGCTCTGTGCTGAGGTCTGGGCTGGGCCAGAAGAGGGGCCTGGACCAAACCCAACCAAAGGACTCTGAGAGGCAGGCGCCCTAGCTACAGAGCCACTAGACATGGGTGGTTTGTGGGCGGGGCCTCTGGGTGGGCTTGAAGCTACCGCTGAGGGGTTCTGTCGCTGCATGGCCTCCATCCCAGAGGCCCCAGAGAAGGAGCCCTTCTTCTGAGAGAGGAAGGACGTTTTGGACTTGCGGAATCCGGGGAGGGAGAGCAGGCTGGAGGAGGCCCTGAGAGGCCCTGGAGGGGGGATGGACCCCAGGAAGGAGAAGCTACCCCCGGAGCTGATGGCGGAGGCCCGACGCTTGTGCTCGTGGATGTCCCGTGTCCCGTGGAGCCGTCGGACAGGCTGGTGGGTCAGTTCGCCCCTGGACTCCCTCCACTTCCTTACCTGAATACTGCACTCCCTCTCGATCAGAGCCTCGGTCACTGCCAGGGACACCACCTACACACAGACAGAGACATACAGAGGAAGTCATCAAACCAGATCTAGACACACAGACAGTGAAACGTCAGTTGACTCGTGTCAATGAGTCAGAGTAGGGGTATGTTTAGAACACATGTATGTGTGTGTATGTCTGTGTGTGTGTATACACTGTTTACAGTCTCACCTCCTGCACCAATAGGTCCTCTCTGACAGACTCAGGTGGGATGTTCCGGAGGCGCTCCATGGTTTCGTACATGCCCTGGACCTCCCGCAGTTTATCTACCGAGCCAAGCATCTGCTTGAGCAGCACCAGGCCCACACGGAACACTATCTTCACTCCTAGAAAACAGCACAGTTAGCTAATAGTTAGCCACAGCATCATGTGCAGTGTGTGTGTGTGTCTTACCCTCACAGAAGAACATGTCCCACACACGTAGCACACAGGACCACGGCAGGGTGCGTGAGAAGACACACATGAACCACTCGGTCATGTAGAGAATGGGGTCTATCTTAAACTTCTTCAGGTGACGGTAGGCCATGGGACAGACACGACGTAGCAGAGAAAAGAAGATCTCTCCATCCAACTGGATTGCTTCCTAAAACAATGATGAGTCGGCTCAGTGTACACCGAAGAAGAAGATACAGTGTGTGTGTGTGTGTTCGTTCACTCACCAATCCAGCGCTATAATATCCAGGCAGGTACGTCTCACAGATCTGCACCAGACACCAGAAGGCATGCTGCAAGTTGGGAATATACACATACCACATTATAAACACCTAACCCCATCCCACTACTTCATCATTCATGAACATTGTTCCCATTCCCAGTCTCCTCCACAGTCCCCCTCCCTCTCTCTGTGTCCCCCAGCAGACCCTCACCTCTGCAGGCATGTGCATGAGTAGGACAGCAGCCACCGGGGCCTGGGCCTGGCAGTATCCCTCTTCAGGTCTGTACACTGTGTAGGCTTTCAGTACCCGGTACAGATCCTGCTGCCTGGAGGCCACACCAGAAGAGAACAGACAGTTAGCACACATGCACTCAAAGTACATTTTTATTGTACATGTCAGCGTGCTCTACATGGACTGAACAAATCCTATTATACGTCAGTAAAGCATGGTCACTTACCCGTGTCCACCGCGAGCAGCAAACATCTCATGGAAGGGGAACTGTCTATGCAGGTCCTTCTCTATAATGTCCAACCATTTAGGGTCTCCCTGCTCCCTCTCCAACTCCTACAGAGATTAAGAGAGAAAGAAATGTTCAGATCATATCTAATTGAGCAACTTTAAAGCAACATATCTAGTTGGAGCAGCATAATATGGAACAGGACTGAGTATAACTAGGCCTTTAACAAAGCATGTCTGTGTCAGAGTGAAAGCAGAGAAAGGGAAGGAAAAAGGGTTTATCTGATATGATCTTTCCAGACCCCCAGGTCTGTGAAGGTAGACCCAGCCAGGCTGAGTTACTGCCCAGGATAAGAGGCTTAGAGCTGGGGAGGTCTCTGCGCCCCCTAATAAACACCCCTGGAGATCTAACTGGTCGAACGAGCCACAACTCCTCCCCATCGCATTAACTTCTGTTCCAGTTAGTCTGTCTACCTAGAGGTCACTGAAGAACTTCTGTTCCAGTTAGTCTGTCTACCTAGAGGTCACTGAAGAACTTCTGTTCCAGTTAGTCTGTCTACCTAGAGGTCACTGAAGAACTTCTGTTCCAGTTAGTCTGTCTACCTAGAGGTCACTGAAGAACTTCTGTTCCAGTTAGTCTGTCTACCTAGAGGTCACTGAAGAACTTCTGTTCCAGTTAGTCTGTCTACCTAGAGGTCACTGAAGAACTTCTGTTCCAGTTAGTCTGTCTACCTAGAGGTCACTGAAGAACTTCTGTTCCAGTTAGTCTGTCTACCTAGAGGTCACTGAAGAACTTCTGTTCCAGTTAGTCTGTCTACCTAGAGGTCACTGAAGAACTTCTGTTCCAGTTAGTCTGTCTACCTAGAGGTCACTGAAGAACTTCTGTATTCAAATACAGTTTGACTAACAATGACCCTAAATACAGTTTGACTAACAATGACCCTAAATACAGTTTGACTAACAATGACCCTAAATACAGTTTGACTAACAATGACCCTAAATACAGTTTGACTACAATGACCCTAAATACAGTTTGACTACAATGACCCTAAATACAGTTTGACTACAATGACCCTAAATAGAGGCTGTGGGAATGATGGCCTCGGATTTGAATTGGTGAAGAGTACATAGGCAGAGTTAAGTCTTTTTTGAGTGTCTGCTTCACAATAGACATGTTTTGCATAGTGGAAGTGTGAGTATGAAGACAGAAAGGGTGTGGGTTAGTGGCAGTACCTCAAACTTGCCGGGGTTGGAGTCCAGGAGTTCCTTGCTGTTGGAGAGCAGCTGCCAGGCTTTAGCCCTGAGAGAAGAGGGGATCCCCTTCCTACAGCGCAACTTCACCTGGAACACACACATACACTTGTGTTATACTCACATACAATGTATGTAATAGATATACAATCTCATACCATACATAGAAGTAGCTAAGTACCTTTTGGAAGCGTCTTGAGACCCATTTGTCCCAATTGTTGAACATGTCCAGCCATTTCAGCTCTCTCTGCCGTGCTACATCAACTCTGATGTCCTTATCACTGTAACACATGGAGAAAGAGTTAACAACACCAAGACACACATGCATGTCAACCACACTGGGCATGTAAGACAGTGTATTTATTGCTTTCCAGGGATTTTGTTGCCATTGAAATCCTTGGGCAGGGCACCTAATTATTATTTTTATATATAATATATTTTCAGGATGGAAAAACGCTTCCACTGTCAACGTAAACGATTTAAACCAGATCGGATTACTGAGACTGCCAATGTTTGTCCTCCATTGGGCAGCACTTACACTGGTGCTAAGTGTCTGGATTATTCCTTTCATCTGGATGATGAGAGTGTGTGGAGAGCACAGCAGAATGATGCCGCCATCATGGCGATCCACAAGTCTGTCTAAAGAAGACTTGAAGAGTCGCTTCAATTAGAAGTTCAGCATACAGCAGACATGCCTGAAAACTGCAGCAGACATGGTGAACCATCCCAATGAAGTGCTGGGAATTTACCTCATGGGACCTTTTCCTCCCAGCCGTGGGAACCGGGAATGAATTTTTATTGGTGGTAGTGGACTACCACACACACTGGTTGGAGTCGTTTCCCCTCCGCAAAGTCACTGCATCCGCTATTGCTCTAATTCCGCGAAGAGAGGTCTTAACCAGATTCGTGATTCCAAACCAAATTCTCTCTGACCGAGGTCTGCGGCTCACATCAGGAATCTACAAAGAGCTCAGTACCTACTGGGGTGTAGCTGGCAAGCTGACCACGACCTACCATTCTCAGACCAACCTGACAGAGGGTAAACCGCACCTTGAAGGAGATGATTACTTCATTCAAGGGGGATCAGCATGGACAGAGTCTTGCAAAGTTTCAACGTTTCACCTGACTGCCCAGCATTTGATTCAGTCCAACAGCACCATACCTTGCTAGCCAGAGTGGAGGCCAGCAGAATCAAAGCCAAACAACGACAGGTCAGAAACTATGACAAACATAGACGAGCGTTTCCCACCCCAGTCTCATGTCTGGAGTCTCAAGTCTTGATCCATTATCATCTGTCAAAGGCTTCCAAACAGTTCACTGCCAAGCTAGCTTCAAGATGGAAAGATCCATACCGCGTGGTGCAGCAGTTGGGGCCAGTGAACTACTTGGTCTGTTTGGAGGACACTTGGGAAGATGTCAGGACGGTGCATGTTGTTGACCTAAAGCCCTGCTACCCTACTGCAGAGGAGGCAAAAACAACACCTGCAGGAACTCTTCTTGGAGGGGGACTTCCCTGGTTTAGTGTAGGAGAAATCTGAACCTGCCAAAACCTGCATCCTCTCTGTTTCTACAGGCTTTGGCAAAATCCTGCATGGAGTCTTCACCATGCCCTGCCACTTTAAGAGCACATCAGCAGTCAGGAAGGAGGAAATAACGAGAACTCTTCCATCTCTGTGAAGAGCTCTCGGTTGGCGCGTGAGTTTGACAGTGTGTGCAACTCGGCAGAAGTATTGTTCATTTTCAGCATGCTTAGTTGTAAAGTGTTTAAGTCGATCACTGATGTTACCGCTCTAGGTCGTGGTTGTAATCTTTCGGGACCGCTCCTGTCATTGTTCGCATGGAGTAGTAACTACATTGTTGCGAAGCTTTGAAAAACAAACCATCAGGTGTATCAGACATACAGACAGTGTAACTGCAAGTCCCCCCGCCCTCTCATATTCCCTCTATCGCTCCTGTGCTTTTTACTGCAGCAGACTCTCTTTTTATCCTAGATGCTCCTTGAGATGTTCAGTGTCGTTGGACTATTAGTCCCCTGCCAGTCATATTTGGTGTGACATTTTAGTTATTGTTTATTGTAGTTTGAACTGTATTGATTTTGTGTGGGACTATTTACATTTGGCCAAAAAGATTTTTGTACATTTTAAGGCCTTCTTTGTATCGTCTATGAACACACACTCCACACACCCATTCATACCACCCCCCCTCTGAGGTAATGCAGAATATTGCAAATCATCTAATGTTGATGACTGGGCTCTTTCTTGTCAATTGTTTCTATGAAGTTGCCTTTAAATTGCTCTGCCATTATTATTTGGTTGGGTTACCCCTGTGCTGTGACATGTGTTTTATATGGTGTCTTATCTTTTCTCTCCACTGGCTATCTGGCAAACAGGCTACACTCTAGACAGTCTTCTGCTGATGTGCATGGGTCTGGTATGGGTACTCTACCTATCCTACTATTTTCCTTTCAGCAGGGTTAATACCTGCCTGGTGCCCGAAATAAAATCTTTATCTTTACTAGAGGTCGATCGATTAAATCGGAATGGCCGATTAATTAGGGCCAATTTCAAGTTTTCATAACAATCGGTAATCAGCATTTTTGGACACCGATCATGGCCAATTACATTGCACTCCACGAGGAGACTGTGTGGCAGGCTGACTACCTGTTATGCAAGTGATGCAAGGAGCCAAGGTAAGGTGCTAGCTAGCATTAAACGTATCTTAGAAAAAACAATCAATCTTAACATAAGCACTAGTTAACTACACATGGTTGTTGATATTACTAGTTTATCTAGCTTGTCCTGCGATGCATATAATCGATACGGTGCCTGTTAATTTATCATTGAATCACAGCCTACTTTGCCAAACGGGTGATTTAACAAGAGAATTCGCAAAAAAAGCACTGTCGTTGCACCAATGTGTACCTAACCATAAACATCAACTCCTTTCTTAAAATTAATACACAAGTATTTTTAAACCTGCAGATTTAGTTAATATTGCCTGCCAACATTAACTTATTTTAACTAGGGAAATTGTGTCACTTCTCTTGCATTCTGTGCAACAGAGTCAGGGTATAAGCAGCAGTTTTGGCCACCTGGCTCGTTGCGAACTGTGTGAAGACTATTTATTTCTAAAAAAGTCAGCCAACTTCACCAAATGGGGGATGATTTAACAAAAGTGCATTTGCGAAAAAAGCACAATCGCTGCACGAATGTACCTAACCATAAACATCAATGCCTTTCTTAAAATCAATACACAGAAGTATATTTTACTAAACCTGCATATTTAGTTCAAAGAAATCCAGGTTAGCAGGCAATATTAAACTAGGGAAATTGTGTCACTTCTCTTACGTTCATGGCACACAGAGTCAGGGTATATGCAACAGTTTGGGCCGCCTGGCTCGCTAATTTGCCAGAATCTTACGTAATTATGACATAACATTGAAGGTTGTACAACGTAACAGGAATATTTAGACTTTCGGATGCCACCTGTATCTTATCTAACGGAACGGTTCCGTATTTCACAAAGAATAAACATTTTGTTTTCGAAATGATAGTTTTTGGATTTGACCATATTAATGACCGAAGGCTCATATTTGTGTGTTATTATGTTATAATTAAGTCTATGATTTGATATTTGATAGAGCAGTCTGACTGAGCGGTGGTAGGCAGCAGCAGGCTCGTAAGCATTCATTCAAACAGCACGTTTGTCAGCAGCTCTTCGCTGTATTTCAAGCATTGAGCGGTTTATGACTTCAAGCCTATCAACTCCCGAGACTATGCTGGTGTAACCGATGTGAAATGGCTAGCTAGTTAGAGGTGGGCGCGCTAATAGCGTTTCAATCGGTGACGTCACTCGCTCTGAGACCTTAAAGTAGTTGTTCCCCTTGCTCTGCAAGGGCCGAGGCTTTTGTGGAGCGATGGGTAACTTTTGTCGATGTGTTCCTGATTTGAGCCCAGGTAGGGGTGAGGAGAGGGATGGAAGCTATACTGTTACAATGTCAATATTAAAGTGCCTATAAGAACATCCAATAGTCAAAGGTATATGAAATACAAATGGTAGAGAGAGAAATAGTCCTATAATAACTACAACCTAAAATTTCTTACCTGGGAAAATTGAAGACTCATGTTAAGAGGACCCACCAGCTTTCCATATGTTCTCATGTTCTGAGCAAGGAACTTAAAACGTTAGCTTTTTTACATGGCACATATTGTATTTTTACTTTCTTCTTCAACCAAATTGAACGTTTCATTATTTATTTGAGGCTAAATTGATTTTATTGATGTATTATATTAAGTTAAGTTCAGTATTGTTGTAATTGTCATTATTACAAATAAATAAGTGTAAAACAATTTGGCCGATTAATCGGTATCTGCTTTTTTGGGGGTCCTCCAATAAATCGGTATCAGCATTGAAAAATCATAATCGGCCGACCTCTAATCTTTACCCCTCTCTAACAATACCGCTACAAAGTACGTAGAAAATATAAATGGACCAACATATATTTAAAAATTTTATAATAGAATCTCTGAGAACTAACATCAGCAAAATAAAAGCTACAAAAATTACAAAAACAATTAATTGAACAGTATTAAATGTGTTATTATGTTTGAGCAAAAGAACACAGCATTAGAAATGGCAAAATGCATAGAGTTGCAGGTAATTCACCTTAAAAAACTGCAAAAACGTTCTCAGCTCCAAGGCAGAATATGTAGAAACGCAGGAAATTAGCAACATTTTCTCTCAGTTTCATGGCAGAATATGAAGAATTGCAGGAAAGTAGATTTAAAACAGCAAAAATGTATCTCAGTGCCATGGAGAAGTTTGGAGAATTGCAGGAAAGTGTCTTAAAAATATAAAAAATTGCGGGCCTCTAAAATCTAGCCTCACTGACCGGCTGACTGTGCCCCTTGTCACAACCCCTGCCATGCCCACCACTTAAGCACATTTTTTTAATCCAGAAAAAAACCCTGTTATCTAAATATGCTAAGATTGGATGCAGCCACAGGGTCATGTTCATTCAGTAGATTCCAAACAGGAGCTAGAGTTGTTTTAAATGGAAGCTGTGCGACCTGAGATTCTTTAAAAGGAATACTCATCTACAGATTTATATTATACTTCATATTATATGCTAATTTACAATATTTCTGTCCTACACTACTCTCTCACACACAGACACCCTTTGATAATGACCCTGAAGGGGAACAGGCTTAATCAATACCAAACTAAATCAATAAAACAGAGGAGGAAGTGCACTTAGAGAGACTGTCTGAGGGGAGGGGCAAGATACGTTCTCCAGAAAGAGAGGGAAATGAGTGGCTGGGCGAGGCACAGTCAGTACATATTGTGTCACAAAAGCGCTCTCAGCACTATCTATCTGAGTCACACAAAGGAGATGAAGGACAGACCGATAAGTTTAGAGTGGATATAGGGAAGACTGGACAGAAAGGGTGGGGAGGGAAGAGATCACTTAGGGCAAGCTGGGTGACTCGGAGAAGATGACCAAGCCAGGAAAGACGGTTGATTGTCAGACTCCAGCCACCCAAGTCAGAGTTCTCTCTGCTACCGCACGGCAAGCGGCACCAAGTCTGGGACCAAAAAGCTCCATAACAGCTTCTACCCCCAAGCCATAAGACTGCTTAATAGTTAATCAAATGGTCACCTGGAGTATTTGCATTGACCCCCCTTTGTTAATGATACGTTTTTGCAATGACTCTCTTGCACAGACTCTGTACACTCACAGGACTCTAACCACACATACTACACTGACATTCCAACACACACACATGCATATTGACGCTAAACATACACATATCCATTCACATTATGCTTCTGCTACTCTCTGTTTAGATCTATGCATAGTCACTTTACCCCTACCTTCATGTGCATATTACCTAAATAACCTCATACCCCTACACATTGACTCGGTACCCTTTGTATACAACTTCATTAGTTATTTTATTGTGTTACTATTTTTCCTTAAGTTTATTTAGCAAATGTTTTACTTTTTTTTCTTCTTTTTTTTTTAAAACTCTGCACTGTTGGTTAATAAAGGACTAGTAAGTAAGCATTTTACGGTAAGGTCTACTACACCTGTTGTAGTCGGCGCATGTGACAATTATAATTTTCTTTAAGAGAAAAAAACAAACCAGTGTAATTGCCCATTTTACAGTCAGAGTGAAGACACAATAGATGTGTATTTTACCTGGGTGTGTGCATAGAGTGAGGGTGTGTTTTTGTTTTACCATGCCCACCTGCCCTCGCTGTACTGGGTCCCGCCGAGGAAGCCATATTTGTCAGTGCGTCTGACAGCCAGGCCGTTGATCTCTGAGTCTGACCCGATAGAGCTTCCATCCTCCCCCAGGCCAGACAGAGACTCCAGGGTCCCTGACATCATGCTGGCTGACTCTAGGTAGCTGAGGGTGTCTGGGGCTGGGGCTCTGGGGTAGGGCAGGGAGAAGGAGACAGGTTCCTGGATCATTGGAGGGCTTGGGTGCCCTGCTCTGGAGGGGGTGTTGGGCAGCTCTGCCATTCTGGGAGATTGGCTTGAGGTCTCGGGTATGGGAGACAGGCTGGGGGTGTCCAGTTTGGGAGGGGGTTGAGGGTTTTGGCTTTCTTTTGGTGGCTGAGGATTTTGTGCTTCAGGGGCTGCAGCTGCTGCTGTTTGGGTGGAGTCTGGAGGAGAGGGAGTGTAAGTGGGGGCAGGAGGAGGAGTGTAAGTGGGGGCAGGAGGAGGGGGAGTGTAAGTGGGGGCAGGAGGAGGGGGAGATTCCACCATAGACTGAGGCTGAGCATAATCAGTAGCAGGATTAGTGTTCACAGTGACATGAACACTGGGGTAGAGATTAGGGGTGAGATTAAGACAAGAGGAGGGGCTGGTAGTCTGCTGTGTTACACCCTGTACCTCTTGCTCACTGTGGGCCTGTGTAGGGCCCTCTGAGGGGGCATTTAACAACTCCTTGCCCCCTGGGTTACTCATTTCCTGCTTTACAGCCAACATTGGGCTGGCACCTGCCTCCATGTCTGTCTCCTTCACTCCTTCCCCCTGGCACAATGCTACATCTACAGGTGGGATGGCAGGAGTACCTAGGGCTATTACAGGTAAGGCGGCAGGTCTCTCTGGGGGTATTAGAGGTGGGGGCACTGGAGTCTCTGGAGTTAACGCCGATGAGACGCGTTTGGGGGGGACTCGGTGGAGGTCCTCTCCCCCCTCTCTTGGGAGAAGGAGGGTGAGAAGGAAGCGTCTCTCCTGGTACAGTTAATGTCAGAAAAGCTTTGTCACCGTACAGAGAAGACTTGGGGATGGGGTTCTCCTTAGGGGGCTCTGGGGTGGTGCTGCTGGGAGGAGAGGGGGAAGTAGAGGGTATGGGGAAGGAGGGGGCAGCATGTGTGTCACCTATAGCTGGAGGTGAGGGGATTAGGGCGGAGATTTCAGCCATGGCGCCTCCTTATTTTTTCCTTGACAGATGGAAAGAGAAGACAGAAAGGTTTCATGAGAAACCAAAGTTAACAGAACTCTTTTTTATTTTATTTTTATTTCACCTTTATTTAACCAGGTAGGCTAGTTGAGAACAAGTTCTCATGATCACATGGAAACACCTCTCCACATTTCCATAGTGTATTAGAGTAAATTATGTTGGACTGATGATAATAAATAATACTGAGGCCATCAATCCCTGCCCCACACCTGTCAAACAAGTTTTTCACAACAACAAAAAAGTCCTTGCTGCCACAACGTTAAATGAAGAAGTTGGCTGTATATTTCAAAATCATGGACATTATTTGAGAGATAGGCTAATGCCCAAAGCTTTATTGGCTACTATATTGGTGGAATTGCAGTTTTGAACAGTGGGGAAGATTCTAATAACAGACAATGAAAACCAGATCAAATGTAACAAACACAGTTCCCTATATCTGAAAGAGGACATTGGACATTCATTACACACCTACCCCCTACTCTATGTTTTCTATTTGATATTTAGTTAGTGGACATGGATTTGGATTTTTCGAATTATTGCCCATTTGGGTATTTTCAACAAGCACCATCTCCACAATACAGTAACAATACAGTAATAGGTAGAATTATGCATGTCTATCTGAGGTTTCGCTTAATGTTGTTCAATATGATGATTTGACCTGTGTTATTTACTATACCCAAACCCACCTCTTCATTTTTGCCCAATATCTATGCAGTGTCATCGGACACTGAAAATTCACGGACAATCTACAGAGCTGGATGTTGACAATGACATGTCTACAATTCAAATACATTGTAGAATACATTCATTCAAAAGACTGCCTGGCCCTTACGATCAACTCAGGTGTGGCCACAAACAATATCAAGTGCATGCACTAACAAGCACAACAGTCAGACAAAATTACCTTCGCTAGCAACCACCGGTGCAGTAACGTTATTTCTTCTACCAAGATTACGGACAATATTATATTTATATTTCGCTGTGATCTAAGCAGGTTGGTTTGCTAACTCGCGTCAGCCAACACGCTAACTACCTAGCTACTATATATACATAAAAACGAACGATTGTGTTTTCATATCCTCTCGATGCCTCATTCAAAGCGACACAACTTCCCGATTCAACCACAGGAAAATTATATTGTTGCCTAACAGGCATCTTAGCTGTTTAGTTAACTAATGGTCCACTCCCCTCCCTGACGTCGGGGCCCTGCCTGACCATTGGGTCCACGGCCTTGCCCATCCGCTTCCCTCGATATAAACTATCTCGTGTAAACTTACCCACGGCCCGCGTGTCTACGTGATCCGTCCGCCTGGACGCCCAGGGCAGGGGGTTTGTCCGCGGCCCCCCCACAGCTCCGGTCCACCAAGCTCCTCCGTTCAATGAAAGCACGACAATGAGAAGCTGGACTGTCCAGGCAACAAAAGGGAAATAAATAGACAACGGCTGAGCAGGTTAGGAGGCGCAATGTCCCCCAAAACTAGCTAGCTAGTTAGCCTAGCTTGCTGGCTAATGATGTTAGAAGGGTGTTGTTAACCTAGCTGTGTGTTTGGGTTACTCTCTGGCATAACTGCAGAGAGTTTAAATCTTACAGATGTATATCATTTTACGACCAAATGGTATTCCTTTCTCCCAAACTATCCTTCACAATCAGTGTGGTCGTGCTGCTGTTAGACATTTAGCACAAATCGACTGCATTTCCTACTGCTGACAGCCACGTGCGCGCTCCTGTTTGTGCGATCGGGCACTCGCACGTATAGGCATAATCGGGACCATCTGTCAACACGAGTGGCAAAGAAAATAATAATATCAGGTTAAACTAGAACTAAGTACATAGTATTTGTCTCAAATAATCTTTGATTTTCAAATATGTTGTTGAATCTGTATATGCACCATTTGATTGAACTAAACTATCTTCTGTTTTTTCACGGTAGCATACATTTGCCGGATTGTCGCTGTCTCTCAGTACTCCGCTTCCCTCTGCTGTTGGTATGAGGCCATTACTTTTTAGAATTATACCAACATCTCTACGATTTAACAGCAGGTAGCACAAGACTTTTAAGACCAGTATGAGACCAGTAGGTGGCATAAGATATCAACATTAACACGTTGTAAAACAAACTGTGTTGCCAATTGACTGACTTTTCAGTTCTAATCATTACCATGAACATAATGTACATTATCGATGAAGTATGCATTATGATACATCATTCTACAAATATATTGTCGTAATCCTGTAATATCCAATGTTCTCCCCAAATCGTGGCTGAACAAGGATATGATAAATATACAGTACCAGTCAAATGTTTGTACACACCTACTCATTCCAGGGTTTGTCTTTATTTTTTATTATTTTCTACATTGTAGAATAATAGTGGAGACATCAAAAAGATTAAATAACACATTTGGAATCATGTAGTAAGCAAAATATGTTATATTTGGGATTCTTCAAAATAGCCACCTTTTTCCTTGATGACAGCTTTGCACGCTATTGGCATGCTTACTTACAAGCCCTTAACCAACAATGCAGTACCAGAAACATTTAGAAATATTTCCTAAATGTATTTGTTCCACTGGATGTCATAAGGTGAATGCACCAATTTGTAAGTCGCTCTGGATAAGAGCGTCTGCTAAATGACTTAAATGTAAATGTATTTCCTACCATTTTTATAAAAAGTAACACAGTAAGATTACATAACAATTACAAGGCTATATACAGGGGGCACCGGTACCAAGTCAATGTGCGGAGGTACAGGTTAGTCGAGGTAATTTGTAGGTAGGGGTAAAGTGATTATGCATAGATAATAAACAGTGAGTAGCAGCAGTGTAAAAACAATGGGGGGCCAATGTAAATAGTCCGGGTGGCCATTTTATTAATTGTTCAGCAGTATTTTGGTACCCAGATCTGTGCACCGACTTCGACCTCATGGCTTGGTTTTTGCTCTGCATTGCACTGTGAATTGAATTGAACCTTATATTGACAGGTGTGTGCCTTTCCAAACCATGGCCAATCAATTGAATTTACCCCAGGTGGACTCTAATCAAGTTGTAGAACCATCTCAAGGATGATCAATGGAAATAGGATGCACCGTAGCTCAATTTCGAGTCTCATACAAAAGGTTTGAATACTTATGTAAATAAGGTATTTTTATTTTTAATAAATGTTCACAATATTCAAAAAATCTGATTTTGCTTTGTCATTATGGGGTATTGTGTGTAGATTGAGGGGGGAAAAGTAGATAATCAATTTTAGAATAAGGCTGTAACGTAACAAAATGTGGAAAAAGGGAAGGGATCTGAATACTTTCCAGATGCTCTGTACATTTGACATCCACAGTAGTGACTGTTCCACTGGATGTCATAAGGTGAATGCACCAATTTGTAAGTCGCTCTGGATAAGAGCGTCTGCTAAATGACTTAAATGTAAATGTAAATGTAGTACCATGCACAACAGAGGAGGCTGGTGGGAAGAGTTATAGGAGGACAGGCTCGTAATAATAGCTGAAATGAAATTAATGGAACGAAGTTAAACACGTGGTTTCCATGCGTTTGATGTTCCTGTCATTCTATTGTGTACTTTGTAGTGTTTGGAAGTCATAAGCGTTACTCAATTGTTATTGTCATTGATCCAACCCAGCCACTTACAACTCTGAGTAAAGCTCAACTAGCACAGGTCTTATTTATTTATTTTATTTGTTCACCTTTATTTATCCAGGTAGACCAGTTGAGAACAAATTCTCATTTACAACTGCAACCTGGCCAAGATAAAGCAAAGCAGTGTGACACAAACAACAACACAGAGTTACACATGGAATAAACAAGCGTACAGTCAATAACACAATAGAAAAAAAGTCTATATACAGTGTGTGCAAATGACATGAGGAGGTAAGGCAATAAGTAGGCCATAGTATTTGCATGTGTAAATATTTAGAAGATTGCTATGGAGAAACCAATCCAACAGGGGACACCAAGACATGTCATAGATTAGGATGGAATCCCTGACTGTTTACAAGGGAACTCCCTGGTTACTGGGTAGCCTCTCCTTCTTTCTTAAGTCTTCCCCTCATTCTTCCCTTTCAAGCTTATGTGGTTTAGAGCATTCTCTCTCTGCACGACTGAAATTGTATAAAAAAAAGAGGCTGCACCGCTGTTGTGACATAACACATCGTTTGCTCTAACGTCCCTCTGGCTCGCAACCCTCACAGTGTTCGGTTCCACCACTAGAGCTGGAAGTATTTACTTTGATTCTGGAGTCTGACCAAATGTTTCCATTATAGCAACATGGTTGCATAGTTCTGCATTACAAAACAACATCTGTGTAATCTCTATGGTAACTTGACATTTTTTCTCTACAATGACTCACTCTGGTTTGTAACTAGGACACACCATTGACATAATGAGGTTAGAGAGAACGTAAAGAATGTGTAATTAATGTTTTAAACCTTGTGTTCCATGTGTTCCTCCATTTTGTGTCACGGTTCATGAATCCACTGCCTCTCTCTTTCTCTCTCTCTCTCTCTCTCTCTCTCCCGTGTTTGTGTGGGTGTGGTTCCCAATCTCGGCCTGATTGTCTGCGCCAGCTGGAACCACTTATCTTCCCTTAATATGTTCTGTAACCAGTGTTTCTTGTTGTCAGATCGTTGTTACTTCCCTGAGGTTGTGTCGTGTGTCAGTGCTCATCTCTCGCCGCCCTTGTGTGGATGATCTGCTGTGCTCCTTCCTTCCCATCCGGACACACTCCCCTGGATTTCTCAGCACGCTATCACCGGAAGATGCGCCCTAGTCCCTAGGTCGGATTCCGTCTGAGTACAGTCTGTCCTGTTGCTGCTGTAAATTATATTTATTAAACCATCGTTGCTTGCATCTTGCATCCGCCTCTGTATTGTTACATTTTGTTTCTCTTGCCATTTCCGAGGTCACCATAGTCACTATGTGTTCCTGGACCTAGGCAGTTTCCAGGGAAGAGCTTGTGTAGTGTATTTTAAATTATTGCTTGAGAAATAGTTTTTTGCTAAAAAGCAATTTTATGGGAATATATTACAGTAAGGTACTTAATCATTACCCAGAAATGATTTGATATTGATATAAAAACGACTGCATTGGGCCTTTAACAAAATCTAAAACAAACTGAGCAGGGCCAGACTAATGCATTTGGGACCCCAAATATATGGGAAAACTGAAAGCTAGCTAAATATTGAATTTGAATATTCAATTCAATTGAAATTGAATTTTAAAATGGAATGCAATATTCATTAAATTCAGTTCATATTATGAATTCTATGATTACATTTGTGCATTACAAATCATAAGATAACATTAAAATGTAATATCGTAATATAAGTTCAAAATTATGGAATTAAAATACAGTTTCTGTTGGCAGTGAAATTGCTCCATATCTATTAACCAATTTACCACCTGGTGATATCACCAGGCAAGCTGAAACTCCCACCCATGCTTACCTGCTGATTAGGTCCTATGTAGATTGTATTTTCAACCAGAAAGTATCAGGAAATAACACTGAACACATTTTTTCACAGTTTTCCACTGTTAGCTTCATCAGCTGTTGTACACAATGATTTATATATACACTAGATGAGTTATAGTGAGCGCTGTGTTGAAGCCACCTTGCCTCCATCTTGGCACTCCCTCACCTTTGTAAAAAATATTTACATGAGTGTTTGCCACATTTCTTTTATTACAGACACCCTATTCCATACTTCTAAATGATACTATGTGAGCTAAAAAATATACACTACCTTGCCAACAGTAAGTGGACACCTCTTCAAATTAGTTGATTCAGATTTTTCAGCCACACATGTTACTGACAGGTGTATACAATTGAGCACACAGCCATGCAATCTCCATAGACAAACAGTGGCAGTAGAATGGACCGTGCTGAAGAGCTCAGTAACTTTCAACGTGGCAACGTCATAGGCACCTTTCCAACAAGTCAGTTCGTCACATTTCTGCCCTGATCCAGCTGCCCCGGTCAACTGTAACTGCTGTTATTGTGAAGTGGAAACGTCTAGGAGCAACAACAGTTCAGCTGCAAAGTGATAGGCCACTCAAGCCAACAGAAGGGGACTGCCGAGTGCTGAAGCATGTAGCACGTAAAAACTTCTGTCCTCGAATGCAACACTCACTACCGAGTTCCAAATGGCCTCTGGAAGCAACATCAGCGCAAGAACTGTTTGTTGAGAGTTCATGAAATGGGTTTCCATGGCCGAACAGCCGCACACAAGCCTAAGATTACCATACGTTATGCCAAGCGTTGTCTGAAGTGGTGTAGTGGAAACGCGTTCTCTGGAGCGATGAATCACGCTTGACCATCTGTCAGTCCGACAGACGAATCTGGGTTTGGCGAATACCAGGAGAACGCTACCTGCCTGAATGCATAGTGCCAACTGTAAAGTTTGGTGCAGGAGGAATAATGGTCTGCAGCTGTTTTTCATAGTTCGGCTACGCCCCTAAATTCCAGTGAAGTGAAATCTTAACGCTACAGCATACACTGACATTCTAGATGATTTTGAGCTTCCAACTTTGTGGCACACAGAAATGGTTTGTTGAGATTGGTGTGGAAGAACTTGACTGGCCTGCACAGAGCCCTGACCTCAACCCCATTGAACATCTTTGGGCTGAATTGCAACGCCGATTTTGAGCCAGGCCTAATCACCAAACATCGGTGCCCGACCTTGCTAATGCTCTTGTGGCTGAATGGAAGCAAGTACCCGTAGCAATGTTCCAACATCTAGTGGAAAGCTTTTCCAAGAAGAGTGGAGGCTGTTATAACAGCCATGTGGGGACCAACTCCATTTTAATGCCCATGATTTTAGAATGAGATGTTCAACAAGCATACTTTTGATAATGTAGTGTATATATAAAAACATTTTCCTTGAAGTTGCATTTTTTGAGATTTCTAATGTTACTGTCTCCATTACAACAACAAAAACTAAATACGTGTAATTTTGTCCTTGAAACAATGAATGTAAATGCTGTACAAATTAATTCATTCCTTTGGAGAACTGCTCCTACTGGGGAGTGCCAATATGGCCAACCGGTGGCGTCAAAGTCTTTCAATGGCCAATACTTAGCATCATCAATCCAGGGTTTACACCTCGAGGTCGGGGCCCCGGGCACATGCCCGGTGTGCCAGTTTGGTCAACCCCCGGAAACTGTGGGTTGACACAATTGACAGACAGAGAGACAGACAGACAGACTTACAGAAATACCTTTTCTACATTCCAATCATAAGTATTAAAATAATGTACATTATCAATTAAATATCTATTGTGATACATCATTCTACAAATACATTGTAGTCAGTAATAATATATGTATTTGATATTCACAGTGGTACCATGTACAAATACTGTATATTTGGTAGGGTTTGGAAGTCATAAAGCCTTACTCAATTGTTATGGATCCAGCTAGGCTTTGCCAAAATAAAATGGTCATGGATCCAACCTCATGGATCCAGTTCCAGCACTGCTCTTACTGCATGTGTAAATATTTAGAAGATTGCTATGGAGAAACCGATCCAACGGGGGACTTCCAGACATGTCGTAGAGTAGGATGGAATCCCTGACTGTTTACAAGGGAACTCCCCTCTCTCTCTCTCTCACTGACTCTCTCAATTAAATCATTGACATGTAAAGTGTTTAACACATACACTGAGTGTACAAAACATTAGGAACACCTTCCTAATATTGAGTTGCACCCTCTTCTGCCATCAGAACAGTCTCAATTCTTTGGGGCATGGACTACAAGGTGTCGAAAACACGCCACAGGATATCAAGTAGGCTGGATGTCCTTTGGGTGGTGGACCATTCTTGATACACACAGGAAACTGCTGATAGTGAAAAACCCAGCAGCGTTGCAGTTCTTGACACACTCAAACCGGTGCGACAGGCACCTACTACCATACCCCGTTCAAAGAAGGCAGTTAAATATTTTGTCTTGCCTGTTCATCCTCTGAATGGCACACATACACAATCTTTCACTGTTGGAGCTAGGAACACAAGCATTTCGCTACACCTGCAATAACATCTGAATACTAAATACAGTGGGGCAAAAAAGTATTTAGCCAGCCACCAATTGTGCAAGTTCTCCCACTTAAAAGATTAGAAAGGCCTGTAATTTTCATCATAGGTGCACTTCAACTATGACAGACAAAATGAGAGAAAAAAATCCAGAAAATCACATTGTAGGATTTTTAATGAATTTATTTGCAAATTATAAAGTATTTACTTTGATTCTGGAGTCTGACAAAATGTTTCCATAATAACAACATGGTCTCATAGCCCTGCATTACAAACCAACATCTGTATAATCTCCATGGTAACTTTTTTCCCTCTACAATGACTCACTCTGGCTTGTAACTAGGACACACCATTGACATAATGAGGAAGAAGTACCCAACTGTCATACTTGAGTAAAAGTATAGATATCTTAATAGAAAGTTACTCAAGTGAAAGTGAGTCACCCAGTAAAATACAACCTGAATAAAAGTCTAAATGTATTTGGTTCTAAATATACCTAAGTATCAAAAGTAAATGTAATCCCTAAAATATACTCAACTATTAAAGGTAAAAGTATAAATCCTTTCAAATTCCTTATATTAAGCAAAGCAGATGGCACCATTTTCTTGTTTTTAAAATGTACTAATAGCCAGGGATACACTCCAACATCATTTACAAACGATGCATTTGTATTTAGTGAGTCTGACAGATCAGAGGCAGTAGGGATGATGACAATGTGTCTTGATAAGTGCGTCAGTTGGACCATTTTCCTATCCTGCTAAGCATTCATCATGTAATGAGTACTTTTGGGTAGCAGGGAAAATGTATGGAGTAAAAAGTATATAATTGTCTTTAGGAATGTAGTGAACTAAAAGTAAAAGTGGTCAAAAATATAAATAGTAAAGTCAAGTACAGATACCCCAAAAAACTACTTAAGTACTTGAAAGTATTTTTACTTAAGTACTTTACAGCACTGGAGAGAATAGTCCCAGCCGGTATTCACATAATAATAAGGAATTCCCCTTTACCACGCCAACCAACATTCCTTCCAATTGACCCACATTGTAAAAAAAGCAACTTCGTTGTCGAGAAATAATTTTACAAATCCAGAAAAGCTGCTGTGTTGTTCAATGTACATGTAACCAGGTCAAATATTCTCACCTACAGTTCACAATGCTAGATGAGTCCTGTACTATGGCTTCAAGCTATTGGGCGTGGGAGAGTGGGACATGTGGGGACCTAGTGTCCAAGTAGGCTTCATGTAGCTGTTGGGGGAAATCATTTAATCACAGGTAAGACAACATTTAACGTCTTTACACTGAACAGAAAATATAAATGCAGCATGTAAAGTGCTCATCCCATGTTTCATAAGCTGAAATAAAATATCCCAGAAATGTTCCATATGCACAAAAATCTTATTTCTATCACATTTTGTGAACAAATTTGTTTACATATCTGTTAATGAGCATTTCTCATTTGCCAAGATAATCCATCCACCTGACAGGTGTGGCATATCAAGAAGCTGATTAAACAGCATCATCTATCGCTCTCTTTTTTCTTACCATCAACACACGCAGTACAAGACTAGACTTGGTTTGTTTTACTTTAACAACCAACTACTATGGTAAAAGTTTACAATAGTTTTCCTATTCATATCTGGATCCTGGGACACAGTTATCATTAACCCTGGAACCACTGATATATGTCCCGCGATCCTTGCTCAAAACCTGACCCAAATTACGACATTACCAACCAGAACGTTCCGGTATCATCAACTTGTGTCGATCACATTTTTACTAACATGGCTGAACATTGTTCTAAAGCTGTATCAGTGGCACGAGGTTGCAGTGTTTATAACTTGGTTGCACTCACTAGGAAAACTAAAATACCAAGGCTGGCCCGAAGGTAATCTACCAAAGGTCCTACAGAGGGTTCAATCAGGACTCGCTCACTAGGAAAACTAAAATACCAAAGGCTGGCCCGAAGGTAATCTACCAAAGGTCTTACATTGGTTCAGTCAGGACTCAATCGTGGATGAGATTAAGAATGTGCAATGTTTAGAAGTGTGTAGTAAGGATGATCCTGAAATGTCACTAAATTTAAGAAATTATTTATGAGTATAGCTGATAAGCATGCCCCTTTAAGAAAATGCTCTGTGAGGTCAAACGGTGCCACATGGATTGATGATGAGCTGAGAAAGTTTATGATTCAACGTTTTGATGCCAAAGAAGTAGCAGATAAATTGTGACCAAGTGTTACGAATCCCTTTTGGCCCGACAGTCTAGGGGGGATGGTAATGAGACCCGTAACATAACTCATGCAAATTATTATTGTGACAAAGTAAAAGTGTGCACGAAATAACCACGACAACAGAAATCTACCGTCAAACTCTAGGTTTATTTATAAACACACGGTAATAGGGGGAGCAGGAAAAGGGGCTGAGCTGGACCCAAGGAAAGAAACAATAAATATACAATAACACACCCCTAAGCTAGACTAGCCTACTTTAACAACAGCTAACTAACTAACCAAAAATACAGTGGGTGGTCCGCCCAGTTCTAACTAGTGTATTTAACAAAGTTCACCTACGGGTAGTGTACGCCCATGGGCGACTTGTCTTGGTTTCCCCCTTTTCCCACCAGCAACAAACAAACACCATAACCAAAAACAATACTCACAGGTGATGACAAAGTGCTATGAGGTGCTTAAACAAAAGAGAGGTTAAGATACAAAGCGAGAGTGAAACACAGAGACCTACAGACATGGCATTTACAGAGAGATTGAGCTAGAGATTTGAGCTCTAGAACAAACAAATGATGGGGTTTTTAAACCATGGGGAAGGAACTGTGATAGGATAGGAAGTAGGAGGTGTGTCTTCTGATTGATGATTGATTGTTGACTGATTGGGGAGTGATGGTTTTCACCTGTGAGGGGAGAAGGAGAGAAAAGAAACACACACACAGGATACACACACACACAGGATAACTGTATCCGTAACACCAAGCTAAACAAAGGAAAGAACGAGGGATTCTATCAGCACAACATTGATGAAGTAAAGGGTGATGGGAAAAAACTGTGGAGAATGTTGAACACTATTATGGGTAGGAATTTGAACATGTCCCCCCCTCTTTTGTTGAATCAGAGGGTATTTTTATTACAAAAACACATGACATCACAAACAAATGAATATTTTACAGGCAAAGTAGACAAGTTGAGGAATGCTATGATTCCAACTGATGGCTCTGTCATATACCCTTATAAAAGATTGTATCATGAAGGAGAGGCAATGCATGTTTGAATTTCATCAAGTAAAAAGGGAATTGGTAGAAAGGATGTTGTTGTCTTTTTCGGATGACAAGTCACCTGGTACAGATAATCTTGACACCAAATTACTTAGTTACAACTAACCAAATATCTACCCCAATCTCTGGGGTGTGCCCAGGAGTCTGGAAAGAGTCAAAGGTCATTCCACTACCTAAGGATAAAAAAAATCTGCATTCACTGGTCCTAATAGTCATCCTATAAGCTTTCTGCCTGTGTTAAGTAAATTATTGGAAATAATTGTATCTGTACAAATCCAGCATTATTCATCATGTAATGATCTGATAATGGGTTTCCAGCATGCATACGAAGAAGGGCATTCCACGAGTACAGCGATATCACAAATGACGGATGATTGGTTAAAGAGTATGGATGACAGGAAGTTAGGTGGTGCAATGTTGCTAGATTGCAGTGTTGCTAAACTGTTACTTGTTCAACTCAAATGTTATGGTCTTAACATTCTGTATACTCTTTTTTGTTCTAAGGGTAAAAAATGATAAAGCAGCACAATTGAATTTTAAACCCCAAATCTATTTGCATGAAGAAACAACCTGTCATTCATTACAAACTTTTTGAAAATCTGGGTTTTCCCTCTTCACAATACAGAAACACTTCATTTAATCAGTGGACACCAGTTTTATTACAACACACCTGTCATAATTGTTTTCTTTACTAAAGTAGAGGTTTATTATTATTGCTAAAGGTACTGCATAGGTGTAAACATACAGCAGAGGCTGCTGCGCGGGGTTGTGTGGGGTTACAAGTGCCTTTCCCAGCTGCTCCAGGAACACCCTTCTCTTGTTCTGTTTATCAGGCATACAGGCAGGGTTGATCTTGTTCCATATCACGAAGTCATTGTATGAGGACACATCAATGATGTTATGGAAGATGACTAGGGGCCAGTGGGCAGTAATCCTCCTGCAGCTGTAAATTCCTGTCCTCCCGATCACTGATCTCAGCTGTTTTAACCACTGTGCTCAGGAGGACCACATTCTTGTTCCTCTTTGGGAGGTAAGAAACTAGAGTGGTGGTGGGGGTGAAGGCAAACTTTGATGAGAAGGCCTCTCTACCCCTTGTTGTGAGGAGTGCAGGGGGAGCTCAGGAATGTTCTTTGTAACTGTGCCAACCATGGTGATCTTCCTCTTCAGGAGCTGCTGGCTGAGTTCATAAGAGGTGAAGAAATTGTCACACGTGACATTGTGCCCCCTCAGTCCATCTGTCACATCAAACACAACCCGCATCCCCTGGTTCTTCTCCGGGCCTCCACTGGTCGGCTTCCCTGTGTAGACTTGCATCTTCCATGCGTAGCTGGATTGTGCATCACAGGCCACCCATATCTTGATGCATACTTTGCTGGCTTGCTGGGCATATACTGCCGGAAAGGACAGCAAACTTTTGACAAAAGAGATCACTATCAGAAATGAGTATTAGTGTCAAAGAAGACAGTCACATAAATCAATGATATTACAGAAAAACAATAATAAAATGAACAGTGAAAATCACTTACATTACAGATATAAAAATAAACATTTTGTCTGAGTTCAATCTGCATCACTGTAATGCTCCGGGTGTCGTGGGTGTGAAGTCAAATGCAGGAGACAGAGTTCAATGCTGTGCGTCTTTTAATAGCACCAACGCACCACAGGGTGCTCACAAAAGTTACGTTCCCAAAACACAGGGAATCAAAAAATACAATGCAAAAAAAAAAACACACGACCAGGCACTAACACGTACCTTTACAACAGAGCCGAAGGTTACAAAGAAATAATCCCGCACAACAACCAGGCGGGCCGGCTGACTAATAAAGACACACTAATTAACATAAACAGGTGCTACCACTAAACATACAAGGAGGGGGAGGAAAAACAATCAGTGGCAGCTAATAGGCCGGTGACGACGACCGCTGAGCTCCACCCGCCCGGGAAGGGGAAACACCCTCGGTCGAACTCGTGACGATCACACATCATCTCCATTTCTCATTGTGTGTATGTGTGTCTTTGGTTTTTGTGGTGTGTAAATTATTTTATAACTGCTGGGTCAAAAATTACCCTTAGACAATCTTTGTACCCTGGTGGTGTAAAGCTTTCATGGAAATATGAACAAAGGAGATGTTTTACTTTTTCTAATGTTGGGATTACTCTAGGAGAAGTCATCAAATTTAAAGTTGAAAAAATATAATTTAGGGGGTTTTCTCCACTGTTAAACATAGTGGCGGGTCATTTTTGACCCTTAAGACAACACAGGGTAAAGTCTGCAGTTCTATCCTGGATGGAAAGCTATCTATCCAGAAGGAAAAAAATTGTTCTTAAATTAATGGTAGCTTTTCAAACAGTAAAGATATACACTGTGGTGTTCCTCAAGGAAGTTGCCTAAGCCCACTTCTCTACTCTATCTTTACTAATGATTTACCTTCAGTAATGAACAAAGCAAGAGTGGTCATGTCTGCTGATGACTCTACAATGTATAGCACAGCATCCGAAAGTAATGAACTAACATGTCCTGAGCAGTGAACTACCGACTGTCTGAAAGGGTTGATATGAACAAATTGGCGTTGAATGTTTCTAAAACTAAATGTATTGTATTTGGTTCAATATATATGCTTGCTGATGACCCCCAATTTAATTTGTCGATGAATAGAATGTATGTAGAGCAAGTGAAAAAACAAAACTACTAGGCGTCATGTTGGAAGATGGGTAAGGGAATTGCTGTTACAAGAAAATGTACAGAGTATGTAACATCAGGCACACTGAATCAGGTGATTCAATCCCTGGTCCTATCACACTTAGAGTACTGTCCAGTTATATGGTCATCTGCAGCAAAGAAAGATAACAGCACAAAAACATCCTGTGGCGGACTGCAATAGCATCGAATAGTCCCTGTGATATGCAACTGTTCAGGGAAGTCAGGAACCAATACACACAGTCAGTCAGGAAAGCAAAGGCTAGCTTATTCAAATAGAAATTTGCATCCTGTAGCTCTAACTCCAAAAAGTTTTGGGACACTAAAGTCCATGGAGAACAAGAGCACCTCCTCTCAGCCGCCCACTGCTCTGAGGCTAGGTAACACGGTCACCACCGATAAATCCATGATAATCGAAAAATTCAATAAGCATTTCTCTACGGCTGGCCATGCTTTCCTCATGGCCACCCCAGCCCCGGCCAACATTTTTGCACATTTTGTTTATATTGTTGTTCAGTATCGTATAGTCTTTAACTCCCCTTACTTGTCGCTGTATATTCCGTTAGTTTGTGCTGTTGGTCTCACTCAAGTGGCTGCTAGCACCGTCATGAAAAGGGGCATGAGGGAATCCCTACAATATTATGTATTCCTAAGTAGTAGATGTCGGGGTAGGTTCCTTGTTCCTTGTCAATCATTGGCTTATTGGTAAGTAAATCAATCAAACCTTTATTAATGCAATTGCAGACAGAAGTTGACAACGGAAACACAGCACGTATGTTTCAGAGTAAGTTCTGCAAAGTTAAAAAGGTCAAAGTGGCTTTAATATACTTGCAGTCAACCCCTAGTGGTGTAACTGCCTACATCAACACCTTCCACTCATGAGACCAAGCCCATGCATATACAGTTATACAAACTTGCAGGAGAAAACAATAGTCCAGTCTTTTCTAAGGGCTCAGCAGTTCCATTCACGTGTGGCTTACAGTGGTATGTCTGACTTCTCTCTTATCTATTTACTCCCCTGCAGGGGTCTATGTCTATGTATCACTTTTAGCCTTGAGGCGCTTTCTCAGACACCCTGTATTTACCGTTTTGACTAACTCACACATCTCTCAGACCGTTTCTTATAAGAGGCAGAGACTAGAAAAGAACTAAACCTTATAATGCATATATATATTACTAATCTGTGGTCCAGGATCCTATACATGTAGTGGGGGAGTGTCTTATAGCCCTCCCCCTTCTATTAATACATCATAAGCATAATCAATTATTATAATACATCAATCATTTGGTGTAGCCCCCGTCACGACCAAGGTGACCCCCGTCACGACCAAGGTGACCCCCATCACGACCAAGGTGACCCCCATCACAGGCAATGCTGAAAAGTAATCTTTAGACATACTTTTCTTAAATGTAGTTTTGTAATTGACTAAAAACAAGCAGACAATAAAATTACTTTTGAAAAAGGTAACCACAAGTTGTTTTCCCCACAGGCAGGCAGGGGCGCAACGTTCTATCTAATACCGACTGGGACTATGTAAAGGACATGTAATGAATGTGTTGTTAACATATATTGCATACGTTTCTCCATTTAGTTTCTTTTGCAGTTTCCGAGGTCACCATAGTGGACCTAGGCCGTTTTCAGGAAAAATCACGTGTTGTGTCTTTGATAGTATCATGTTTACCTTATAAAAAACAAATCAACTTTGAATTAATTAAAACAGTTGTATTTGGAATTAAACAAATACATATTCAATACAATATTCAATACAGAAAGAGTATACTTTCCAAGTCACAGGGGGCTGTTGAGGGGAGGATGGCTCATAATAATGGAGTACTGGAATGGCATCAAACACATGGAAAACATGTGTCTGATACCATTCAACCAATTCTATGATCCAAGTATGTCTATTGTTTTCTTAAAGGGGGCTGAACTTCCTGATTTCAATTCTCCTCATTAGGAAATTAAACTAAACAAGTTTTGGGTCTCGGAGGAACTCTTTGATGTGGGCGTCTCTTGTGTTTGTTCCGGCATGGGAAGCATTTCTACTTACACTGTGCTAAAACAGTACACACCCTTTGAGATAACTTGAAACATTCAAACAAGGTCTTGTGTCTGGAAGAAGCCTAAATTAGCTAGCAAGTTATCCAACTTCTTTCCCGGCTGGTGTGCGACAGTGTCAAAATGGTTTAGACTTTGGATAGCCTATCTCTGGGGCTAGTTTGGGACCGTCAATAAATGACACATTGTAAATAGCACAATATTTTCATGTTACACATGTTTTATAGGTGTCTCATGAAATGCTTACATTTCTTTAATGTAGTTGGTTTGAGACATAGTCCACTTTCTACCAGATAATATACGTTTTTTATTGCCTTCAGTTGCCTGGCAGTGCATTCAGATTAGAAAATCACCTTAATGTATAGCAGGTGATTTATAAAACTCTAAAATCACATAGAACATAATCAGACAATATTCTCTGTGTGCATTAATGCATGTTTAAGATGTAAGTACTTATTTTCTGCACTAGTGCTCTTCAACAAAAACAGATCAGGTCTATGTAGTGATGATGTCTTGTGAAAAATGTATTGCAAAATATGTATAGCAATGTATTGCACCATGTATTGTTGAAAATAGACTCAAAACAATTCATGAGCAGCTTTCCTAGATCACATCTCTATGCCCTTTTATGACTCCAATCACATTATATCTACCCCTTTTTTAAGAAGATGAATATTGCAATGTCCGATAAAGCCCCAAACATTTATATTGAATCTCCAATATATTATCTCTTATTTAGGGCTGGGAAGGGTCTCATGTGAATCAGAAGATCACGGGATGGATAAGTGACCCATTTCAGTGTGGAACATTCCTTGTCATAATTTTACCTGAGGAGCTACAGGCTAGCCACAAGTAGTGACAGGTAGGAGGACATAACCATTTGAGGAACACGTGCAGGAGGTCATAGCTCAGGGTTTAAGAGTTCAGGGGTCAAGAGTTTGTTTGCATACGTGTAATGAATATACTGCTTATGATGGAGCAAACATAGTGAGAATATAAATCTGAGATAGTCATCTCACTCCTCCATCCATCCCAGGTTTTGATGTGTGGTGCATCGGTTTAGCCCAGACAAGGTTCCACCAGACCAGCAGATCAGGAGTCCTTGGGGCCTGCGAAGGGAAAGGTGTCCACCCATTTCTGTGTGCGGGCCTTGCACTGGTCCCAGTCATAGAGGGGGCGGTACTGGAAGTGGCGCTGGGCCTTGTCTGAACCCACTGTGAAGGAGGTGCTGGCCACAGCGAGGGTGTAGCTATTGAGTAATGGTGTGTAGCTGCACACAGGCTTCAGCACCCAGCGGAGCAGGTCATTCAGGCACGCCACAAACCACAGCACCAATAGCGGCACATGAACCTGGCGGAAGTTGAACCCAGAAAGGAACTGCATGTTGAAATCCTCATAACTCTTGTAGGGTGAGTCGTCATAGCAGAAGTAAACTTCCCCTCCAAGCCTTTGGGGGTGCTCTCTCAGGGAGCGAGCAGCCAGCAGATGCATCCAAGCCACATTACCTGAAAAAAAGAATACAACTATGCTGAGAACGTGTATACCACTAACCTAATCCACTAGGGCTGTTGAACAAGTTAAGTAGCCACCTTGGTACATAACCAAGAGCCCAGTAGAAAATCAGCTAAAAGGACAACTCAAGATCTTGTAGGTGTGGCTAGGTATCAGCACGCGTTTCAGGACTCACCTGCATAGACACGACCATGTTCCGTGTCCTTTGGGACGCCTCGAATGATCCAGCCCCCTGTCCTCACACCCATCTGATAGAAGTCCCTCATCAGCTGGTGCTGCTCACCATAGATCCCTGTGGGACGGAGGGAGCATGTGTACAAGCAGGCCCCTTCATTCACCTGGCCAGAGAGAGGAGAGGAAGGATGTGGTAACAGAGCATTAGAAACTGAAGGGAGCAGATGGGAAATGAAAACAGTTTTGAAACCCAGAATCCCAAATATGCAGTTTTAACTCAACATGTTAACAGAAGGGTGGAGTAGACTAACATACAAGGCCACAAGGGAACACTTCAAAAGCTTTTTGGCAGAGTAACAGTCGACAGGAATTCTACCATTTATCATAACTCATACATATTAGTTTTTTTGCGCAGAGTAATAGCACAAATGTGGCCATTGGGCGAAAAAATCTTACATGCAACATAAGCTCCAAAACATTTTTTTGTAATGGATTACTATAGTATATTTGTGTTCTGTGGTAACTTTTGGAGCAGTTCAGTCAAAGAGAGAGAATAAGTATCTGATTATGGTCCATGAAGGGATTCCCCATCTGAATCAGGCTATTAATGAGGGTACATTTAAAGGCAACTATCCCCCGGATCTTTCAAATGTCCATCAAATAGAAGTGTGTGAGTTGGTCTGTGTGTTATTACCACGTCTTTGTATGAGATGCGATGTGTTAATACAAGTACCTTATTGCCATTGGCCTCCAACACCAGTTTCTCTGCCTTGGCCTTGCTCCTGGGGTAGGGCATATCATGATAAACATTGTAGATGGTGTCTTCATCACCTCTGTGCATGAAAGAGAGAGGGGAACGGGGGGGGGGTGTAATTATTTGATGACCTTGGAACAGAATATCACATTCACATGTGGAATGATTCAGTATAATAGTCAGATGGACATTGGCAGTTTTCATGATGTTGTTTCTCCTTGCTGGCTGTGCAGGACTCATATCCTGTTGTTTCTGTGAATATTTTAGCAAAGCCAGTCTTGCATGCAAAGGCTGACAGACATTTTTACAGATACTGTGACTGCTTTAGCTGATGTGAAAGGAAGAAAATGCCAAACACATCTGCAAATCCGCAGTGTGTGTGTGTGTGTGTGTGTGTGTGTGTGTGCGTCTGTCTGCATCTAGAAAATATTTTCAACACGCGACAACTGGCAGGACGATATCAGGGTTGGCTGGTGATCAACTATTTCCCTCATCTCTCTCTGTCACTAATTCCTTGGTATGACAGAAATTTATTAACATCTGAAATGTTACGAAAGAGATACGACGACGCTACACAAAAACATCTACGGCTCCCAGGACCCGCCAGCCTAAAACAGGTATAACCAGACAGTTCTAGGCTTTGTGTACCGGAGCCTATTACCTAACACAGGGCTGTTTTTATGATTTAGTTATTGTTGCCGCACAGTTTTCCTGACATCATCACACAGCATTGCAAAGTACATTGGCCTGGAAATGTTCATATTGAACTGGCAATGTGCAGCTTCAATTCAATGGTGCAGATGAATTCTATCCTGTGATGTTCCTCATAGCTACTACTGACTGTCATCATCTTTGTCACATATCCACTTTTCTTATAGGGACCATATGTGATAAGTACATTTCTAAACACACCTATAATAACACACGATGACATACACTGAGTTTACCAAACATTAGGAACACCTTCCTAATATTGAGTTTCACCCCCCCCCCCCCCCCCCCACCCACTTTCTCCCTCAGAACAACCTCAATTTGTCGGGGCATGGGCTCTACACGGTGTTGAAAGCGTTCCACATGGATGCTGGCCCATGTTGATTCCAATGCTTCCCACAGTTGGCTGGATGTCCTTTGGGTGGTGGACCATTCTTGCCACACGGGAAACTGTGGAGTGTGAAAAACTCAACAGCGTTGCAGTTCTTGATACAAACCGGTGCGTCTGGCACCTACTACCGTAACCCGTTCAAAAGGCACTTAAATAGTTGGGTCTTGCCCTCTGAACGGCACACATACACAATCCACGTCTCAATCATCTCAAGGCTTAAATCCTTCCCCTTCATCTACACTGATTTATGTGGATTTGACATCAATAAGGGATCAAAGCTTCACCTGTTCAGTCTGTCGTGGAAAGAGCAGGTGTTCTTAGTGTTTTGTATACTCAGTGTAGAGCATAACATGTCTGCCACATCAGAGGCTAGTGCTTTTGTCTGTGTTAGAGAGGGAGGGATGAGAGAGGGAGGGATGAGAGAGGGAGGGATGAAGGAAGTGTGCCTTGATGTGGGCTCTGCTTAATATCCATCATCCACTAGACCTTAACGCAACACTATGACTGGAATGCTCCCCATCTTTCATGTCTCTCTAATAATAATAATCTTTATAGTCTCTCTATTCCTGTCTCCCATCTTTCCCTTGACCGGTCTCTCTCTCTCTCCTCGCAGTAAATGTCTCTCGATTGAGAATTAGGGAAGAATAGAGACATACGAGTTCATAGAGAAATCAGAAAATAAAAGAAATAGTCACATGCCTGATATAATGCAGATAAGGGAAATATCCACCGTACGGGCTAGACAAAAGACAGATGGAGGAGAGGTAGTGATTTATTGGAAAGAGGAAAAAAACTACGAAAGCCTAAAGGAGAAACAGATGTTTGTGAAGTAAAACTCTACCTGATAAAGGGGTCTCCTTTCACATTGGGGCCGACCACCTCCATGCTGCTGGTGTAGACCAGATACTGAATACCATTCTCCACACAGGCATTGATCACATTCACAGTTCCTGTTAGAAAGAACGGAGAGAGGAAGATAAATAAATAGGCCAATAACTAGAGGTAATCATTGATTTAATTGCAGAAAGAAAGGGCTAGGGTGTGATGCGGTCAACAGGAAGTGTGTGCAGAACATCTGGACAAAGACATTGGCAGACTGAGTACACAAGCACCTGGAGGAGCATGTTCTAGGAACTAGCCCGGGATGATAAGTGTTTTCTCAGAGCTCAACACAAACATCCTAGAAGGATCTGATATACAGTAATTACACTAACTAATACAAACAACTATTCCTGTGAGGACAATGTCACATTTTCCAAGAGATGAAGAGCAGAAATATGGGAAAGATACCCAGATCTTGGACAGTGACACACACACACACCATAGTAGGCCACCCACCAGACAGGGAATAGATAGAATAACCAAACTGGAAACAAAGTGTCGGTGTTCAATTGGGCTTATATAATGCTTCAAAGTGCTTGCTATTTTAATTTGATGTTGTTAGTTTAATAGAAACCAGATTAATTGCAGTGGATCACAGAGAGCAGCTGATTCCCTTCAATAAGTTGAGTTTGTAGGTAATTCAGTTGCATGAAAACCACCTGACAGGCTGGCACTAACCTTATCGTGAGATGTGAAACCTTTTGAGAGGAGTCTTTTACAGTCATTTCAATCTCATGACAAGCACACACACAATTTCTATAAACAGACCTTCTCAGAGACTCACACACATTTACCCACTACATACATAAATAATGACCTTATTTGTGTATGTCTACGATTGCTGACTATAAAACCATTGCTGTGGTTGTCATCCTTTAACAGACTCAAGGGGCAGTTTTATAGTCAGAATGTTCAGAGGAAAACACCAGGCACTATAGGAAGGGAGAGGCGACAGGCAAACAGGAAAAACGTGGGTTATACCATGAATCACAATAACTTTAGGGAATACCATTTCATGGGTTTTCATGAGTCTCCATAACAGTTCCTGCTGTGATTCAATTTACAGTCAAGAGAAGCCAACCACCCCTCCTATGTTTGTCTCGTTCTATCATCCATCATCTCGAAGGCAACCATTTCTCCCTCTTCTCTTTTCCTTTCCCTCAACATATTTTCCATTCCCTTCTTCGTAAATCCTCCTGTGTCTTAAGGCTTCCACACATCGCACCGAATGTGGATCTTGTGTTCGTCTGCCCACCGTTTAGCGCGCTGTGTTTTAGGGACCACCCGCTGTAGACGTCTGACTGACCACATTTGTTTTGCGATTCTACATGTACAAATTGGTGCATATTCTCAGCCAGTGAATGCTATTGCTGCGCCTGAGGCCTTACCTTGAACATTCACAGCCTGGATGACTGTCTCAGGGACTCTGTGCCAGACATCCACCAGGCTGGCCGTGTGGATGACCAGGTCTGCCCCCTTGGAAACCTCCAGGACACTGGAGTAATCTGTGATGTCCCCCTGCGTCACCACCACCTTTACCCGCTCTGACGAGGGAGAGAGGGAGAAAAGTGGAGGGGGGGGTTGTAAGATGTTAGATATAGTGTAAAAGAGATTTAATTCTGGTGAAAACAATATCTATAAACTGATCTACAATGCACAATAATACAATTGATCCTAGATTGAGATTGGACACATACAGAATAATTGCCTGAGAGAAGAATCAGACATGTTGTGGTTAGAAGGTCTAGGCACATATGTTGTGTGAGGAGGAACCAAGTCTTTCTATGCATGTTTCCATGGCTATATGAAGTATTCTTTCATTCTTTGACTTGAGTGTTCGTTTGTTTCCTCTAAATCAGATCCTACGTTGCCTAGCTACCTAACCAAAGCTGGGTCCACTGAGGAACTCTGTCTCTGGAAAACATGTCATCCGATTGTTGCTATAAAAGACCCAATCACCCCACCACAATTAATGTCTTCTCATACAAGGTCTTCATGATTATTGGAACACCGGTAGGTGGGTCTCAACAAAATCACGTTCTTCACAAATGTGTCTTTTGAGAGCATTTGTCTGTTTGTTCTGACTTTCCTTCTTGGAATGATAAGATGGAAAATAAGCTTCCCTTATTCTCAATGTGCTGTCCCAGGTTTGGCTTATCTAGATCATGGCCTTGAAATATATCTGATGACCATGAAGCCAGGACGGGGCTGGAGTCCAAGTAACCACAGGAATGGTCCTGACTCTTAAAAAAACACATTCTTGCCTTGAAGTCACATTACTGCAGCTGTCTCTTTTAGCTCTGCCTCAGTGGCTTGGTTAAGTAGCAAATCATATCAAATTCTATTAGTTACATGCGCCAAATACTTACAGTGAAGTGCTTACTTACGAGCCCCTAACCGACAGTGCAGTTTCAAAAAATACAGATAAGAATAAGAGATAAAAGTAACAAGTAATTAAAGAGGAGTAGTAAAAAATAACAATATATACAGGGGGGGGCCGGTAGAGTCAATGTGCGGGGGCACTGGTTAGTTGAGGTAGTATGTACATGTAGGTAGAGTTAATTAAAGTGACTATGCATAGATGACAACAGAGAGTGGCAGTGGTGTGGAGAGGGTGCAATGTGAATAGTCTGGGTAGCCATTTCACTAGAGGTTCAGGAGTTTTATGGCTTGGGAGTAGAAGCTGTTTAGAGGCCTCTTGGTCCTAGACTTGGTGCTCCGGTACTGCTTGCCATGTGGTAGCAGAGAGAACCGTCTATAACTAGGTTGGCTGGAGTCTTTGACAATTTTCAGGGCCTTCCTCTGACACCGCCTGGTATAGAGGTCCGGGATGGCAGGAAGCTTGCCCCAGTGATGTTCTGGGCCGTTCGCATTATCCTCTGTAGTGTCTTGCTGTCGGGGGCCGAAAATTTGCCATACCAGGCAGTGATGCAACCCATCGGGATGCTCTCGATGGTGCAGCTGTAGAACCTTTTAAGGATCTGACATTATTTGCTGATTTCCATTGAACCAAACCAAAGTTGGGTTTTGTAATTATCCAGTAACTACAGTAACTGTAATTTAAGTAATTACAGGAAGTGAAAGCTTCAGTCAACCTTGTCCTCTGAAGTTTACAAGCCCCTCTCTTACTAGGCTACTGTAACTACATGAGCTGCAGCAGCAGATCCCATGCCACGCAACATATACACCAATAACCAAGTTAAATTCTTGGTTTGTTTTGGTTATCGTTTTAATCACTCATACACCTTCTATGTGAAAACATATGTATGCTTCATATCTAAAGAGAACCTACAGAATGTAAATACTTTAGAAACATTTCAAGCAAAGGCTCAATGTTAAGTTGCAAATCCCATTCAATTACGGCATCTTGGTCTTTTCAGTTCACTGTTACAGCGAGATTAGAACTAGACTATGAGCTCTGATTACATAAAGTGTACTTTTGGCCTCCCCCTGGCTGGGCTATATGAATACTACTAGCCACCAGGCTTTGTGTACGCTTTGGAATAGCCTACATCCCTCAAATTCAAGTCTGGGCCTCGAAGCCTGCTCCACTGAGGTTTTTCAATGTCCCCTTCTAAATCAGTGACCGATTTAGACCTGGGTCAAGAGGTGGGTGCAATTATTAATCAGGTAGAGCAGAAAACCAGCAAGCTCCAGACATAGTAGGAGGTGAATACCACTGGCCTACATAATGAATGGTAAGAAAATGATTTTTTACATTTTTCCTCAGCCCCTACATCTCCTCTACTTGAAAAGCACATTCTCACCAGGAGAGAAATATATATGTTTGCTATTTAAGAGAAAACAAGGTGCTCTAACATTACCTGGATGTAGCCTATGGCAATATAGAGGTTAAAGACTAACAATGTAAGCCTATATGGGCGATTTCATTTGTAATCAATGCCATGTATTTAGCTCATCAGTCAAACACATCTATGGAGTGATCTTCTATCACTGAGTTAGGAGGAAGGCTCTGTCCAACAAACCTGTTGGGTGTACGGTCAAATCAAATCAAACGCATTTATAAAGAGCTTTTTACATCAGCAGATGTCACAAAGTGCTTATATAGAAACCCAGCCTAAAACCACAAACAGCAAGCAATTCAGATGTAGAAGTGTCCTCAGCGGAGTGTAGATATGTGTTGTTTACTATCCTAACATTTCCCTTTCAGTGACATTCGCTAACTCCCATCTCTGTCACACTCTAGTATGCATCTGACTTTCAGCTTTCCCATCTCTCCCTCAGTCCATCTACCTACTGCCCACTCTCCACCTCTATCCCATATATGACTCTGTTTCTGTAGTGAAGACTGACAATGGAATAAAAGTTTGTACAAAGTTAGTAAATTAAAATGTGCATGTTCTTATGCCTGAGAATATATGAGTAAGAAAGGTGTAATCCAAAGATAACTTGTTTCTGACACCCTTTTTCATGGAATACAGCTGATATCCAGAATTGATTTGATTGGGTATGTATGTGGGTAAAGGTTTGTGATGCTAGTCTAGGTTCTCACTTTCAGTCATTTCAATGTGCTAAGGTAGATACAGACCCGAACTGTTTCACTGAGAAGTTGACACCCCACCTCTTCTCAGTGCATAAACCCCTGGGCATTCAAGATTAGACGTCTTGCCACTTGAGCCTCTATAATCTTACTAGGAGTAGCTGAGCCCAACAATAATTGTAACAATGAATAAGGGTTAAGAGTAGCTTCACTCATGTTTAAAACTCCACCAGTCCCACAACTGCAAATCATTCCGGACATGTATGAGCCGTTTTCAACTCAGCAGCCTCGTGTGGTGTATGGTTATGCCAATGAAATATGCATAAAACATTATTAGACAAGAAAACTACAAATGGGGTTTGAGCATGTCAGTGAACTGCCAGACATTTACAATTTATGTTTCAAGCATATATTTTTGTTTTACCTGTGCTGTGGCCATTTAAACTTGAGTCGATGTGTTTGTCAAAAAGTCGAATTTCCGTTACCGCATCCTCTTTCTCCAAAAGGACCTGTAACAGGTGTTGTCCGAGGAACCCACAGCCCCCGGTGACGAGATAAACCAGGCCCCGTTCTTTAGTCGACATTCTTCACGGTTGCTAGTTGCTACTATCAATTGATGTTTGGTTGATTAGTTACTGAGTCGTCCTTGTTGATCTCCTACAACTCCCTCTGCGATCCAACGTTCTAAACGAGCGGAGTTACACAACGAGAAAGAACTAAATGAAAAAAAGACAGGGGGAGGTAGAGGTGCGTTCAGTCCTCTTAAACGTTTGCTATGTTGAACAACCGTTTGTACTGAACGACACACTCCCCCAAAAGGTTATTGTACGTTCTTGAATTTACTACCGTTTGGTAGATGTGGCGAGGTGTGGCTGGAAACAATGAGTTACGTGTTTTTAAAGGGAAGTGGTCATGCTAACAGTGTTCCCCAACCCTCGTCGTTCAGTACGGCACCGTTTCCGTTCAATTGAACGTTCCAGAACGTAAAAACGTACTTAACGCAACACTGATCGGTTTGGACACAGCGATCGTAAACTGCTCCGCTTCACTGGACTTACTGAGTGACCTTCGACTTAGTGTTTGTTCTATCATCAAAGAAAGGCAAAGATCACGATGCAAAATTATCTCGATTGGTCTTCTCGTTTAAATGTAGCTTTCTGTAGATAGGCTATATGCCACCATGATTAGATTAGAGTTTATTAGTCACATGCACGGGGTTGCAGATGCAATTGCAGGGTACATTGAAATTCTTAAAACTCTGAGCTCCGACAGTGCAGGTCAAAGGGAAGTTATTGAAACAATACACCAACAAAATATATACACATTTCCAACTCTAACTGTGATAAATGTCCATTGCGGTGGGGGCAGGATACATGTTTGTTGAGGGGGAAATGTCCATTGGGGTGGGGGCAGGATACATGTTTGTTGAGGGGGAAATGTCCATTGGGGTGGGGGCAGGATACATGTTTGTTGAGGGGGAAATGTCCATTGGGGTGGGGGCAGGATACATGTTTGTTGAGGGGGAAATGTTCATTGCGGTGGGGGCAGGATACATGTTTGTTGAGGGGGAAATGTTCATTGGGGTGGGGGCAGGATACATGTTTGTTGAGGGGGAAATGTCCATTGGCGTGGGGGCAGGATACATGTTTGTTGAGGGGGAAATGTCCATTGGGGTGGGGGCAGGATACATGTTTGTTGAGGGGGAAATGTCCATTGGGGTGGGGGCAGGATACATGTTTGTTGAGGGGGGAAAATGTCCATTGGGGTGGGGGCAGGATACATGTTTGTTGAGGGGGAAATGTCCATTGGGGTGGGGGCAGGATACATGTTTGTTGAGGGGGAAATGTTCATTGCAGTGCGGGCAGGATACATGTTTGTTGAGGGGGAAATGTTCATTGGGGTGGGGGCAGGATACATGTTTGTTGAGGGGGGAAATGTCCATTGGCGTGGGGGCAGGATACATGTTTGTTGAGGGGGAAATGTCCATTGGGGTGGGGGCAGGATACATGTTTGTTGAGGGGGAAATGTCCATTGGGGTGGGGGCAGGATACATGTTTGTCGAGGGGGAAATGTCCATTGGGGTGGGGGCAGGATACATGTTTGTTGAGGGGGAAATGTCCATTGGGGTGGGGGCAGGATACATGTTTGTTGAGGGGGAAATGTCCATTGGGGTGGGGGCAGGATACATGTTTGTTGAGGGGGAAATGTTCATTGGGGTGGGGGCAGGATACATGTTTGTTGAGGGGGAAATGTCCATTGGGGTGGGGGCAGGATACATGTTTGTTGAGGGGGAAATGTTCATTGCGGTGGGGGCAGGATACATGTTTGTTGAGGGGGAAATGTTCATTGGGGTGGGGGCAGGATACATGTTTGTTGAGGGGGAAATGTCCATTGGGGTGGGGGCAGGATACATGTTTGTTGAGGGGGAAATGTCCATTGGGGTGGGGGCAGGATACATGTTTGTTGAGGGGGAAATGTCCATTGGGGTGGGGGCAGGATACATGTTTGTTGAGGGGGAAATGTCCATTGGGGTGGGGGCAGGATACATGTTTGTTGAGGGGGAAATGTCCATTGGGGTGGGGGCAGGATACATGTTTGTTGAGGGGGAAATGTCCATTGGGGTGGGGGCAGGATACATGTTTGTTGAGGGGGAAATGTCCATTGGAGTGGGGGGCAGGATACATGTTTGTTGAGGGGGAAATGTTCATTGGGGTGGGGGCAGGATACATGTTTGTTGAGGGGGGAAATGTCCATTGGGGTGGGGGCAGGATACATGTTTGTTGAGGGGGAAATGTTCATTGGGGTGGGGGCAGGATACATGTTTGTTGAGGGGGAAATGTTCATTGGGGTGGGGGCAGGATACATGTTTGTTGAGGGGGAAATGTCCATTCGGGGTGGGGGCAGGATACATGTTTGTTGAGGGGGAAATGTCCATTGGGGTGGGGGCAGGATACATGTTTGTTGAGGGGGGAAATGTTCATTGGGGTGGGGGCAGGATACATGTTTGTTGAGGGGGAAATGTCCATTGGGGTGGGGGCAGGATACATGTTTGTTGAGGGGGAAATGTTCATTGGGGTGGGGGCAGGATACATGTTTGTTGAGGGGGGAAATGTCCATTGGGGTGGGGGCAGGATACATGTTTGTTGAGGGGGGAAATGTCCATTCGCGGTGGGGGCAGGATACATGTTTGTTGAGGGGGAAATGTCCATTGGGGTGGGGGCAGGATACATGTTTGTTGAGGGGGGAAATGTTCATTGGGGTGGGGGCAGGATACATGTTTGTTGAGGGGGGAAATGTCCATTGGGGTGGGGGAAGGATACATGTTTGTTGAGGGGGAAAAGTCCATTGGGGTGGGGGCAGGATGCATGTTTGTTGAGGGGGAAAAGTCCATTGGGGTGGGGGCAGGATACATGTTTGTTGAGGGGGAAAAGTCCATTGGGGTGGGGGCAGGATACATGTTTGTTGAGGGGGAAATGTTCATTGGGGTGGGGGCAGGATACATGTTTGTTGAGGGGGAAATGTCCATTGGGGTGGGGGCAGGATACATGTTTGTTGAGGGGGAAATGTCCATTCGCGGTGGGGGCAGGATACATGTTTGTTGAGGGGGAAATGTCCATTGGGGTGGGGGCAGGATACATGTTTGTTGAGGGGGAAATGTTCATTGGGGTGGGGGCAGGATACATGTTTGTTGAGGGGGAAATGTCCATTGGGGTGGGGGCAGGATACATGTTTGTTGAGGGGGAAAAGTCCATTGGGGTGGGGGCAGGATGCATGTTTGTTGAGGGGGGAAAAGTCCATTGGGGTGGGGGCAGGATACATGTTTGTTGAGGGGGGAAATGTTCATTGAGGGAGCAAATAGCTGACTAGTGGCGGCTATTCAGCAGCATTATGGTCTGGTGGTAGAAGCTATTGGACAGTCTGTCAGTTTTTGCCATTATGCTCCTATACTGCCCGCGTCTGAGTGATGGAAGCAGGGAGAACAGGCCGTGGCTCGGGTGGCTGAGGTTCCTGATTATCTTCTTGCCCTTCCTGTGACTCCTGGTGTTGTATGTGTCCTGGAGGGCAGGCAGTGTGCACCCAATGTTTCAGCTGAGGGTACCACACTCTGTAGCGCCTTACCGTCAGCAGCGGTGGATTGCTATACCAGGCTTGCTATACCAGGCTGCCATACACTTAGGTTGGAGTCATTAAAACTCGTTTTTACCACTCCACAAATTTCTTGTTAACAAACTATAGTTTTGGCAAGCCAGTAAGGACATCTACTTTGTGCAGGACAGAATTAATTTTTCCAACAATTGTTTACAGACAGATTATTTCACTGTATCACAATTCCAGTGGGTCAGAAGTTTACATACACTAAGTTGACTGTGCCTTTAAACAGCTTGGACAATTCCAGACCATGATGTCATGGCTTTAGAAGCTTCTGATAGGCTAATTGACATAATTTGAGTCAATTGGAAGTGTACCTGTGGATGTATTTCAAGGCCTACCTTCAAACTCAGTGCTTTTTTGCTTGACGTCATGGGAAAATAAAAATAAATCAGCCGAGACCTCAGAAAAACAACTGTATATCTCCACAAGTCTGGCTCATCCTTGGGAGTAATTTCCAAATTCCTGAAAGTACCACGGTCATCTGTACAAACAATTGTACGCAAGTATAAACACCACGCAGCTGTCATGCCGCTCAGGAAGGAGACGCGTTCTGTCTCCTAGAGAGGAATGTACTTTGGTGCGAAAAATGCAAATCAATCCCAGAACAACAGCAAAGGACCTTGTGAAGATGCTGGAGGAATCGGGTACAAATGATCTATATCCACAGTAAAACGAGTCCGATATTGAAATTACCTGAAAGGCAGCTCAGCAAGGAAGAAGAAGCCACTGCTACAAAACTGCCATAAAAAAGCCAGACTACGGTTTGCAACTGCACATGGGGACAAAGATCATACTTTTTGGAGAAATGCCCTCTGGTCTGATGAAACTGTTTGGCCGTAATGATCATTATTATGTTTGGAGGAAAAAGGGGGAGGCTTGCAAGCCGAAGAACACCATCCCAACCGTGAAGCACGGGGTGGCGGCATCATGTTGTGGGGGTGCTTTGCTGCAAGAGGGACTGGTGGACTTCACAAAATAGATGGCATCATGAGGTAGGAAAATTATGTGGATATATTGAAGAAACATCTCAAGACATCAGTCAGGAAGTTAAAGTTTGGTCGCAAGTGGATCTTCCAAATGGACAATGACTCCAAGCGTACTTCAAAAGTACGGAATCTTTCTTGGATTAAATGTCAGGAATTGTGAAAAACTGAGTTTAAAATGTATTTGGCTAAGGTGTATGTAAACTTCTGACTTCAACTGTACATAAGTATATGGAAAAGTATCTATTCTCATTATAGACTAAGACAAGTGTTGTTCAGAACACACAACCCAGTTAGTCATCAGTGTCTGTCTAAAAGTGTATGACAGAGTCAGATTTCCCAACATGAAAGAGAGGAGGGTCGCATTGGCGTTCAACTAGTCTACAAGTAGGGTGAGTTAACATGTTTTATTTTACTTACACACACACACACACACACACACACACACACACACACACACACACACACACACACACACACACACACACACACACACACACACACACACACACACACACACACACACACACACACACACACACACACACACACACACCAGTACCATGGACAGCCACATGATATTTAACAGCATTGATTTAACTAAATTGTTTTTGGTATCTTTAAGTTTGCTTTCAGTCTATTATGCTAAGCATATATAGCCTTGTTGATTTTATGATGTTTAAGTTGAATTGGTGCGGTAACTCTGTGGTTGTAAATCAGTAGTTTGTTGTCTTCTAGCTGTCACAGCCTTATTGTATATAACTGTGGTGTATGAACTAATGGCTATAGAGCAAACAACGTAATTGTCACAACAGGCTGTAATATGTCTTTTTTACTGTCTTAGATTGGCTTGCTCAATGATTTTAACCACGGCACTCTACTACCAGTCAGTCTGGAGCGATGAAGCAGACAGCCCCAGTGGTCTGAAAACATCTTCCTTTCATTCTTTCTCTCTGACTAGACTGGATTGGATATCATGTCAAATGTCAGAAGCCGTATTGTTCTCCTGTTTTAACAACATGGCCATTCATCCAACATCTCTCTGTGTCCAATAATCGCCTTCTTGAACATCCCTGTAAGTCATGCACACAGCAACATTTGAATGGACACCATATTGTGAAACAGATATTGTAGTAGCGTAGACCTACATGGAAAGTGACACAAACAGTATTGTATTTCCATCCTTTGCATATTTCCAGACAGTCACATGATTCACAGACAAGTTACCTCTAGTCTCAGCTACGGACTGCAAAACATTGTCATTGAATGTGGACTATAACTGATTGACAATCTCTAGATCAACTATCAATGAAGAATGCAAAATATTATTTTAAAATGCATGTCACAAAGTGCCCCCAAAAGAACAGACCAAGCTTGTAAGTGTCCTAGGTAGGGAGAACCCTCCGAGCCTCATCGCTTTCATTTTGAAGGCCACTAGATGCTTGAAAACGAAGTGAAACAGATGCAGTTCCAGTAAATCATTTAGCCATTATGTTTGGGTTATGCTCATTCAATGAGTCAGGTCCTAAATGGATGAATGATTAACATTCAATAAATAACTTCTAAAATGTCCTATTTAGGATTTTAGAACTTGGCTTCACCTAGTTTTGTAAATTATTTTACAACATGCAACTTTGCATAATAACATATTGGTTATCATGAGTGAGTTCAATCACCCTTGTTATAGAAGCAGAGTTCATGAAGGTAAAAAATAACAAAACCAGCTCAGATATTTCTTCGCCACATAATGGTCTTAGTGTCTGTTAACCCAGTTCCATACAAGGTCACGTATTCCTTATTTGTGTTCCCTCCTCCTCTGACACGACACATTGCAATACACTTGGCTTCATTTAGAAAGCACCACGTTTTTTCCATCTCTATCGCTCTCACACACGCAGGAAACACTCCGTTTTTCAGGTGGAACATGACTGACAAACATACCTTTTGTATTATCCTCTCTATTAGGCACAAGGGTGTTATTCTTGTTATTATTCACTAGGGTTAATCTTTTAATAAAATAGTTCAATTCAATCAGAAAAAATTGTAATTTTGGTATAGCATTTTTGTTTGTGTATAAAATATTTGGCAACAAGAATTTTTAAAATCACAATCATTTCAATGGTCTTGTTATCATTGCAATAGTAACATATTATATCTTTCATGTCAAAAACATGGGTAGTGTTCATAATGGTAAATAAGTATTTTGCAAGGTTTTCTCCAAATTCTGACACACATTTACATTCAAAGAACAAGTGAGACAGATTCTCACCTTCTTTTTCACAGAAAACGCAGATATCATCAATAGCCACAAATTTGGAAATCATAGAATTACATGGATATATCTTATGTAAAAAATTTAAGTGCACTTCCTTAACTTTGTTTGGTATACAATATTTGTAAGGCCTTAACTATGCCTTTTTCTAGACAATATCAAGAATAAGCATGTTCCAGAAAAATGTTCCTCTCGGTGTAAGTTGGTTTTGTGAATGAAGAATTTGTCTCGTATATTTATTACAACAACATTTCTCAAGTAAGCCCACACCTTCCAAACTGAGTTCTGGATAAACTTTGTGATCATTACCAAAGCTAAGATGAGTTTTCATTAGTGTAGTTAGACCACTGCTAACAGCTTTGATCACAGAAATAAACTCTCTGAAAGGTATTGGAAACTCTTTCAATGTTATAAATTGTTCATATGTGAGAATATTACCCTTGTGGTCGAAAAAAATCAAGAACAAAGTCAATATTCCTCTCATGCCAGCTGGGGTTGAACAATGACTTATTCCTTACAGTTATGTCTGAATTATTCAACAAAAGAGCTTTATGTGGGGAAAAATTGTGCAGGAAACAGATGTGCAGGAATCAGATGACAGATGTATTCCTAAATATTTAACACAATCCTTTACAGGAATATTTTCTATTTGTTTATCATCAGAGTTAAAAAAAACATAAGATTTCACATTTAGAAACATTCAGCATTAATCCTGATGCAATAGAAAATGCAGTTATAGCATTAAGGGCATGTGTGACCTGGTCTTTGTCTCTTAAGAAAAGAGTAGTATCATCAGCCAGTTGGGAAATTTTGATTTCTTTGTTAAAAATGGTTAAGCCATGCAAATTTGCATTATTCAGAATATCTAGAAATAGAAGTTCCCCAACCAAAATGAATAAAAATGGCGAAATTGGGCATCCCTGTCGTACACTTCTGTTGATACTGAATCTTTTGGAAGTATTAAGGTTTAGTAACACAGAACTATTTATATCATTGTAAAACATGAGAATTACTTTGATAAAATTTTCACCGAATCCAAAAAGTTTAAGAGACCTAAAGAGAAATTCATGTTCAATTGTGTCAAGGGCTTTACAGAAGTCTAAAAATAAGACAACTGCATCTGAGTCAATTGCATCTGAATAATCTATAAGGTCCAAGACTAAACAAATGTTTGAGCTTCATAAATCCTGTTTTGAGTCTCATTTATAATGGTATCTATTCCTTTCTTTAAACTTTTGGCATAAACCAGAGCAATTAATTTGTAATCAATATTTAATAAAGTAATTGGTCTCCAATTGTCAATGAGAAAAGGGTCTTTATCGGGCTTCAGAATCAATGAAATAAGGCCCTGTTTTATAGTGGAGACTAATTCCCCCACTTTTAACGCAATCTTGAAACATATTAAAAATCGGGTCTTCTAGTAACTCCCAATACTGTCTATAGAATTCTACTGACAGGCCATCAGTGCCAGGTGATTTCCCAGTTTCTTCCTGGCAGCCTGATCCTGCGGTATCAGAGCTTCTTCTCGTCCAGAAACGTTTTCCCCTTGGCCATTCTCCAGATGATGTTCCTGTAATGGCGCATAGTTAAGCGCAAAATGATATTGCGAGGGGGTCCATCAGATCTTTGTTTCCCAAGTCGATGTACCACATCAATCACGTCTCTAAGCCTGTCTTTGATGCACAGAGACACCTTTCCCAGGATATTAATGACTGTTTCCCTAATATCCTCCCCCTCTACCTCTTACACCTTGGATTTTCAGATTCCACCTGCGAGAGTACCTTTTGAAGTTCAGCTCCATTCTCACACAGCTCATTATTTGGGATTGCATTTTCTTAAACTCGTTCTCTAGGAACGTTATCTTCTTTGCTGATACATTCAACCGTTGTTGCGCTTTCGTAAATTCCTCAGTTATTCTGCACTCCGACACACTTGGACGAGAGTGCTCTGAAATCTCATTAGATAGCCAGAGTGAATATAACAACACCTATAGACAACCCAGAGGCTAGGGGAAAATCCTGACACTCAACCAAGGCTTTAAAAAAACAAAGCTTTCACTTTTTAAAAAATATTTTAATGCACCATTAATAAAAGATTTCAACGCATTAATACAAGAGAAATATTGCAAATAATATTAAAATCAAATTAAAAGGAAAAACAAAAAAGAACAATGGAAGGTATGTACAGTTTTCCTCATGGGATGTAGGAAAGGAACAACGTATTTACAGACTGGAACCAGTGTGTTTCTACGAGAAACAAACACCACTACAATATGTACATTTTGTCTGAACTTTTTTTCTATCTTTTTATTTTTAAAGTTAGAGGGTTGGTTTTTACTGAAAAGCGCCTGTTGCAACAAGAAATATAGATAACTTTTCTGCTGTGGAAGGAACAGAACACAGAGGGGCCTTGTGACATTTAAAACATCTAAATCAGAGATTAAAAACTTGGGACAGCGAATGCTTGATTTGAGAGAGCAACTCAAGCTAGAAACTAGATTTACCAGATCTGATCTACACATAAGTTCACCCTTTAAAACCATTCAGAACACACACTAAATGACAAAGTCCAACATACACAGACCTCAACACTTGTACTGGGGTCAATGGGTTATGTTTGGGCTCCCGAGTGGCGCAGCAGTCTAAGGCACTGCATCTCAGTGCTAGAGACGTCACTACAGTCCCTGGTTCGATTACAGGCTGTATCACATCCGGCCGTGATTGGGAGTCCCATAGGGTGGCGCACAATTGGCCCAGCGTAGTCCGGGTAGGCCATCATTGAAAATAAGAATGTGTTCTTAACTGACTTGCCTACTTAAATGAAGGTTACATTTAAATTAAAAACATTTTTTGAACAGATTTGTCTGTAATGGTTTGCCAAATAAGGGAGATTTCATAGAAACAGTGTTCCTTGACCATGTCATACAAAAAGCACAGACAACCTGACATTTGCAGCTTGTTCAATAGCACAAAACTACTAATTGACAGTGAGAGCACATTCACACGACAGGAATAAAAACGTACTCTCTTTCGTAAGAATACATTCTCTTAAAACACACAGATACACACACACAGATACACATGGGTCAGGTCCTTTCTCTGCTTCCTAAAGTGAGGAGGGACAACATCACAATGGGGAAAGGGGAACGTAAAGGGAACAAACAAAGCATTCCAAATTGAGATAAACCTGCAGACTAAAACTCAGCAGCCATCTTAAGCTTTGAAGATAAACTGATGTGACGCCATAGACTATTTGATCTACAAATGATTTGTTCTTATGTAGCATGGTGAAAAACAAATATTTAAGTCAATGGTCTCTCCTCCAAACAAACTGGTGAGGGGAGAGTCACGCACCCACCTACAGCTCACGCAACGAAATCAGAACAAGAATAGTAATAAGAATATGCAATACTATAAAATGACAAAGCTCTAACAATCTTCATTTTTGGAAATCTTGCATAAGTCCCAATGGATTAGAGTGTGTAACTAACACTGCGAACGAACGCCTTTAAAACCCTGAATATGTTTGTAAATCCTGTGCGTCTATGTGCAGATTGGTGTGTGTGGGCAGAGGGTTTGGGTTAGCGGAAGCTTCCGGTCCACTCCCTATCTGTGCGGAAGCAGACAAGACGCACAACACCAGTTCTGATAGGTTATGGTTGCATTCTCTATTCCAAGGAAAGGCTGTTGGAAGAGGGGAAAAAAATGTCCACCCTTGAACGAACGGGAACAGGTGGTCCTAAGTTATTAAATCCTGCTACAGCGGAGACTAATGCTGCATTTCAGGGGTTTGGGGGTACAGGAGAGGGGACCCAATTATTAATCACACCCCTGGGAAGGAGAGTCTCACAGCCCCTAAGATAATAGACCATAACCCCAGGTAAATTAAAGCATGTGAACAGTGCAAACGTTGCATGTCTCTCTCTGTTTTCTGGATATGGTACAGACAACTGTTTGACAGTCTGGAGGAGCAGGTGGGCTTTGGGGTCTGGAGGGGGGGCTGTTGGTGGTGGGTGTGGCTTTGTTCTTGGTTATAGTCAGGGGTTGTGGTGCGGGGACAGGAGGGACTGAAACGGGGTACTGCCACACCTGTGTGAGAGTGGTCATGCTGTGGTATCTTAGTTGAGCGTCCCACGGCAGTTCTCTGTTCCACACAGACAGGGAATCTTATTTTCCTCTAGAGGGAACTTGTAGTCATAGGTAATCTCTTCATTCATGCCAATGGCCTGCTTGGAGTAGATCACAATCTTCTTCTGGGATTCTATGGTGATCACCTTTGCATAGCAGTTAGGCTGGGGAAGGAAGAGGACAGAGACCAGTTATGGGTAATTCAAAGAAAACAAAACAACTTAATTAAGAGTTTAAGAGGATTTTACCAGTCAATGTTACTGTGAACATTGTGTGTGAGAGTCACTAAATATCTATGATGGAAATGTGTGTATTTCTATTTAGTCTTCACGTTGCTTCACTCCATTGTTATATCCTGTATTGTTTTGCTTGTGCAGGTATAGGCTGACTCACAGTGCAGCAGTGGTTGATGAAGCGTGCCAGGTTGCCTAACTTGGTAGCATCAATGATGGTGTCGTGGTCCACTCTGAACAGGTAGCTGCTCCCAATGCCCTGCTGGGCATAACGCTTCTCTCTGTTGTCAGCCACCATCTGGCAAAGAAACGGGCACAAACAGTCAAACAATGATGCCAGCTGAACACCCAGGAAAGACAAACACGAATGTTTTCCATGTGTCTATTGCTATAACACCACACTATGGATGAATGAAGTACAGACTACAATATGGCCCTAGACACATACAGTCCTCAAGCAGTACAATGACCAGTACCTGTCTAATATTCTGGCCCACATACTCAATGACCATCTCATCAGCAGCAATGGGTTCCATGGTGAACAGGCCCCATTCATGGATCCTACTGCGGCCAAATCGAAGCTTCTTCTTCCGGAACTGAGGAAGGAAGCAAGAGTTAGTGCCATAGTGGTGCAATAATCATTTAGTTACTCTAGTCCAGGGTTTCACAAACTCAGTCCTGCCCCCCCAGCACAACACAACTGGGCGGCAGGGTAGCCTAGTGGTTAGAGCGTTGGACTAGTAACCCACTGTTCCTAGGCCGTCATTGAAAATATGAATTTGTTCTTAACTGACTTGCCTAGTTAAATAAATGTAAAATAAATAAATAAAAACTTAAAATAACCAACTCATTGAATGCACTAGCAGCCTTTGCTCTAGATTTCACCATAGTCCTGGATCAAAGTCTCATTTTCAACACACTGGCATGGGTTTAAAGGGTCAAGGTCTTCATTACACAGTAACAGAAGTGAGTTCTCAGAATGAAACTCATGGGAAATAACATGGTGGTTGAAGAGCAGAGGTAACACAGCAGTTACATAATATCCGTGGTACACACAGTTTTAGACTGCTGTTGTGTACCTTGAGCTGATTGAGTTTGAGCAGGTCAGAGTCCATGACTGCAGGGATGCCTATGGCACTGAGGAGGCGGCGCTGCTCCGACCGTCTCTCTGACAGCAGCCGGTTTGAGCCCTGAGGGGGAGGACAGAAGGAGAGTTACATTGGGCCAGTGACACACACACGGTGACAGGCACTTTGCCCTAAATGCCCAATATCGTGTTAAGTGAGTTCATTTTCATTGCCTCGAGCAAACGCAGCAAAGCTGTTGAATACATCTGCATGACAAACTCTGTGGGACTTCCTACAGCATTGTGAAAATATGCTAAAATAAGAAACACTACTTGTTCACCAACTTCCCTGTATTCAATGACCAAAGGTCATCAATCTTATTGGAACAAAACCTGTGACCACAGAGCCTATGACAGGTAACAACATGACACCATTGTATGAAAAGCCAGAGACTATATATAGTATAAAAAGTAGAGAGATGGTAAAGAGAGGTGTGCGTACCGAGGCGTCGTAGTCGGCAGCCTCCAGTAGGGCCTGCTCAGGCAGTTCCAGATCCAGGTAGACATCCTTCTCCTTTCTGCTGATGGCGTAGTAGCCCTCGCTCCTGGCACAGCCTGTCACGTGCTCCCGCAGCTGCCCGTCTGCACTCTTCTTCTTACGCCGCGGGTTGGGGATGTTGGTAAGTGCAGGCCATATGTTAAGGCTAACAACAGTTACTGTTGAACACACACCAGTCCATCTAAATACACATGCATCATTACACACCATTTCATCTACTTCCACCACAGGAGGTTGGTGGCACCTTAATTGGGGAGGATGGGCTTGTGGTAATGGCTGGAGTGGAATGGTATCAAATACAATCAATCACATGGTTTCCAGGTGATTGATGCCATTCTATTTGCGCCGCTCCAGCCATTATAATTAGCCGTACTCCTCTCAGAAGCCTCCACTGACTTCCACATACCGGTACATTACTTAAAACACAGCTCAACTGTTCATAAGAGGCATCAACACATGGAAGATCCTAAACCACAAGCAGGGCTTCTAACCCTCGTTCCAAACCCCCTGCCCTGCCAGTAGTAAAGGTTATCAGTGTGGTGGACCCAGTGTGTGTCGTTGAGCCAGTCGGTGCTGTGGTCGTCCTGCAGCAGCTTCTCGTAGGTCGTCTTCAGCAGCGTCATGTCCTCCATGTCTAGACCAGAGTTCCAGATGTCGTACAGGATGGTCATCTGCTCAAACTCGCTGCGCTGGTCAAACGTGACGGGCTCCGGGGCAGGGATGGGCTTGGGCCAACGCTGCGACGAAGTCAACCCGGCATCCTGGAGGAAGAGGCGCTCGCTCTTCCTCACATCGTCCCACTCTTCCTCGTCCTCCGTGTTAGACAGCTCACCCGGCTCCAGCTGCTCCACGTCCACATCCTCCTCCAGGTCCACCTCCTGACAGGAACCGGGGACAGAAAGAGGGAGAGGGACAGGAACAAGGAGAGAGTGGGAGATGTCAACTCAGGAACTAAAATTAGCCTGTAACAGGTTCTTAAACACTGGTCAATGCCCTAGGATGGGACTTTCTAGATTAGACTGTAATTTACTAGTAATTTGTTTGACATTATTAATATATGACAATTTGGCCATGTAACTGTCAATCTGTGAAACTTTATGCAATTGAGGAAAGACATTGCTTTGCATGTCATTTTAAGATGACAAAGTTACAGTAAATGTAAGCTGTGGGTGAGCAATCCCCTATCTTTACATGTTGTTGACACACCATGCTCAACACTTCTTAGTTGTGACACTTGACTCAAGCACAAACCCACAAAACCTCACACCTCTAGTTTCCTCTTCTGTTTCTTGGTCTGATGTTCCTTCTGCTTTTTCGTTTGCTGCAACACCAGATTTTCCTTATCTTTCCTCCTCCTCTTCTTGTTCTTCTCTTTCCCCATCTCCTCCAGTTCGCTGCCCCTCACCGCCATTCCCTTCCTCTTGGCTGATGGGGTGAGAGATGTCAGCACAGAGGCCTTGGCCATGTCTCCATCCTCACACAGCAGCCCCATGCCAGACAGGTACTCAGCCTGGTGTCCGTCCCTAGAGGGCAGGGGTTCCCCTATGACCTCCTCAGGAGCTTCCAGCACCCCAGAGATGGCGTGATGGTTGAAGTCTGCAGGGAGGAGCACCCCAGGCTCCTGTTTGGAGACACTCCTCTTTTGGGCATGGATGAGGTGGAAGGGGGCTTTGGAATAGTTGTGTTCGTGCAGGGCAGACAGGCCATGTGGGTCCATAACCAGGGGGAGGGCTTTGGGAGAGAGGAGCATCTCCTCCTCCATCTTCTGCTCCTCTGCCTCGTCTGACGTCTCCGTCTCTTCTGAGTCTCCAGCGTCTGGGTCCAGCTTCAGGGCCACATCAGCCAGGACAGACAGATCGACCATAGGCACCGAGCCCTGCTGTAGCTGGCTGGATGCTCCCAGCTGTTCACCAAGTGTCAGCAGTCCCTCCTCCTCCTCCTCTCTGAGGGTGTGGAAGGAGGGGGGAGGGGTGGGGGTCGACAGGCTGACAGTCCTGGGGCGTCCCCTGCCCCGGCCCTTTGTGACAGGGGGCGGGGCCTCCTCAAAGGCCATCTTGACCATGGAGGCGTGGTCCAGAGGGAGGTTCTGCACGGTGCGACACACCCACACTGGAGCGGGGGATTTGGGGGAGGCCCCCCGTTTGTTGGGGGACTTGGTGGGGGTGATTGGGGGGGACACCAGAGGGACAGGGCTATTTTTTGAGTCTTCGGGGCGTACAGGCAAGGGAACAGTGAGAACAGGGGAGGGAGAGAGGGCATTGCCTTCGCCTGGTTTGGAGGCAAAGGGGAGGAGTGAGAGAGTCTTGGATGGGGTGGTTCCAGGTGTGGAGGTGATGAAAATGGAGTCTGGAAGGTGAGATTTCATGTGGGACAAGAGAGGAGAGGCAGTGGAGGGAGGTGGGGACAAGGGGACAGTTGGAAGGTGGGGTTTGTAGTCGCTCTCCCCGGTAGAGAACGAGACGGTCTTCCTTCGCTTCTTGAGAGGAGGCACAATGACAATTGGGGAGGAGGGGCGGGGGGCTGGTGGACGAGCGTTTGAGCTGAGTGTTGATGAATCCTTCTTGCTGGCAGCAATTTCTGAGATATGGGCACATATTTGAATTATGAATCAGGTGAAAAACAACATTGGCACTTGCCATGGAAATGAACATCCATAACAGAGAAACTAAATGTGTGACTAACCAGCTTTGATCTCGGCGCTGAGCGGTGCTTTTGGAACAGCAGCTGCAGACTTTTCTCTGGAGTGCACAAGTGGAATGGTCAGTTACAACCCAGACACACATTGAGCAACAAATCAAGTTTCAATAAAGACATTTCCATAGGAAATATATAGAAAACATTTTGGATACTTATATACAGGTATATTCAAAAACAGGAACACTGTTCAATGTACCGTTCATCCCCCTTCTCTGTGTCCAGAGTTGTGCTGTCCATCGTAGACTCATCCATGGTGTCCAGTCCACTGCCGGCCTGCTCTCCTTCCTCCTCGTCTTCAGAGGAAGAGGAGGATGATGATGTTGAGGAGGAAGAACTCTCTGTGGATGAGGAGAGGCTCTCATCATCGCTGTCCGCACTCAAGGCCTCATCTGAAGAAGTGAGATGAAGTGAGAGATGATAAGATCGCATGATGGAAAAGGTATCTATCTACCTGTGACGGGGGCACATTGGCTTCAATAAGGATAACATGAAGAATGCTAGATTTACCTTCAGACCCCTTGTCACTTCCCTCCTCCTCATCGTCCTACAGAGAGGAACAGAAGGACAGTTTGTGATAATATACAACAGTGTCTCAGGTTCAATCCAAGTCAATGAAGCCAAAGTACAGCAGAGTATGAAGAGGCATACAGTGAAATGCTGCCATCTAGCCAGCACTATGGGGAAATACAACAACACTGCCAGTATGTACTGCTTGCGGAAATCATCAACTGATTAGAAAAATCATGCATAATTATTTCTGTAGCCATTTATTCAATTTGAGATCAGATAAACTTTACAATGTGGAGAAACATTATTTTCATGCTAAATTATCCCTTGCACATGCAGACACACACCTTATCTGAAGAAGAACCGTCAGAAGTCTCTTCTCCTTCGCTGTCCAGGTCCCAAGGTTTACGACTTCTCGTCTTCTTCTTCCTCCGCCTGCTGTCCCTCTCAGCCCTGTGGCCCTCCCCATCTGCCATTCTTCCCTCTAGACCCTTGTCATGGTACGAGTCTGGGGGGAGGAGAGAGATGGTGAGCCAACATAGGAAACAAAGACGGTCGGTGACAAATCCCCAAAGGAGGGGTTCATTGATGAAAAGCTCACCTTCGTCGTCATCCTCTGCCGGTGTCTTGGGTCTCTTCATCTCTCCTACCTCTGCTAGCTCCAGAGGTTCTTTCCTCTTCACCTGGACACAATAACACAGACAGTTAATAACATGATAAGTTATGGTGGAAAAAAAATCCCTAAGTGACTGGATGGATACATCGGAGTAATATCTATTCATGAACATGTATTAGTGTAATGTCTATACATGTACAGTACTAATCCATCTCTATTTCCTATGCTCAGTACAAAAATGTATGTACATCAGTGACGGACAATTCCCGAGTTCCAACTGTTGCCTCTGTGTACTTGTTTACCTTGAATGATGGTAGTCGTAGCGCCCCTCTCAGTGAGAAGCCTTCCATTCCTCCACTCTTGGCCCAGTCCACCAGAGACATGAGGGGCTCCCGGGGCTTGCTGCTGGCCTTGTTCTCCTCCTTCTTGTCCTCGTCCCTCACTGCAGCCACACCCCGAACCATGGTCTGGAACGGCTGGGGAGGGAGGACGGGTATCACGGCAAATCAAATAATGGATTTAAAAAACAATAACAGGAAAACCATGTACGACTTGAAAAACGGAAATCAGAAACCCATTTAAATTGACCAGATGGGTATACTACAACGCTAGCTATATATACTCAGGGTTTTCTGAAGCTAGCCAGCTTCAGTTAGCTTCACATTCCAGGTCAGATTTAATCCGTAATACAACGGTGGATATTGCTTGTCTGCCTGTCGCTAACTCTAGCAGGCTTGTAACTGCGCGTGGATGTCGCACGTGGATAATCGAACAACAAACTCGTCGAGACAATACTGAAACATCAATCCATGGGGGAGGAAGTGACACATTTTAATTTGTCCCAAAATCAAATTGCAGGAAATGGTTATTTTGCAAATTCAGCAGGCTATGGTGTTAATGCCATCTGTGGTGTGCTTATCAATGCACAAACACCCTTTTCCCCAAATCCTACAGATAGAAGTTTTATTGTGCGTCAAGTTTCAAATGCATTCTGTCATTACTAATTGTAATGTGATAAGTATTTTAACATGTATGTTTAACATACAAAAAAAAATTGATTAATAAAATGAAGGGGATGATGGAGGGAGGGAATCTGGATGAGAGGGAGGGAATCTGATTTATTTGGTCCTCAACTCATGGCAGACACTTCATTCAGGATAAATGAAGTTAGCCCTGAGTTAACCTGCAGGTTAGTTCTGAAAAATTCGTTGCCATAGAAATGTACCTGGCTGAAGGGTGAGTCACTTTCATGGTACCAGTTATCCCAAGTTGAAGGGTTGACCAAAGTTACCTCACTAACTCCTCAAACCAGGTATGTAGTACAGGCCATTTTGTCTGTGCTTTCTGAACATGTTGTTCCACTCTCTTACCTTGGCTTTGGTCTCCTTGCGCTCCCACCACTCGTCAAAGGTTCCAAAGGCGATGTTCTCCACCATCTTGCGGTTGAGGTCCCTCTGCATGATGCTCTTCATCTCCTGGATGAGGGTGGCCAGCACCAGCTGCACTGTGGCCTCGTGGGGGTTCTCTGTTAGCAGGGGCATTTGGGGGGTCTCCCTCCGCCCCATACTGGGCCTCTCCCCCCACAGGAGGCATTGTCCCATAGGGCGGAGGGGTGTGGTACGCGTAGTGTTCGGGTAAGACATGCGGGGCCCAGCCCGTGTGTGGAGGGGGGATGGCGTGGTGGTGGGGCATCTGAGAGGGGCCAGGGTAGGCGTAGGGCATGTGGGGGGGCATGTAGTGCTGATCCTGCTCATAGCCACCCCCTTCTTGGTCCATGTAGGGGTGGTGGGAGTGTGGAGGAGGGGGCATGGAGTGGTAGTAGTCTGAAGGGGGGGCGTCGCCAGGGGCAGCGGTGCCATTAGAGGAGGACATCCTCAGCTGGTGTAGCCGACTCAGCATCTGAGTCTGCATCTGGAAAGACATGGGGGCTCCACCACTGTACTGGTTCATTAGCTCCATACTGCTGGCATAGTCATACATGTGTGGGGGCATGTGAGGAGGGTACTCAGGGTGCAGCTCCATGTGGCCCAGCGGTGGGGGGATGCAGGGGGGTGGAGGGGGCTGCAGGGAAAAGCCCGGGGGAGGGAGGTGAGGGGGGTAAGAGGGGATGGGTGGAGCAGGCATGGACGTGCCAAAGTGCTGTGTGGGGTCAGAGGGGGAGGCAGAGGGGTCTGTCTGGGAGGGCAGGGGGGGCCTGGGATGAAGATGGAGAAGAGACGGAGGAAGGAGTGGCGTGGTGGGTGGTCACTGCTGTAATGGTGTGTTCATCCTCGTCGGAGATCTCCATGTCTTCCCCAGAGGAATGAGGGGATGACTGCAGAAAGGAAAGAGAGAATTCACAATTTCCCCACACTCTTGCATTACCTGACAATCCCTGCTAACAATACACCAATGTTTCCATACAATCTGATTCCTACAATATTTCCATTAACAGAGTAAGATGTTCTTACCTGACTCTTTCCGTTGTAGGGGGGTGTCTGTGCTCCTTGTCTGGTCCTTGGATCAATAGGTTCAGGTTGGGCTGTCTCCTCCCGTAGAGGTCCTGTTCCATGGAGACTAGTATGGTCATCTGTGGAGGGGACGCGGGGAGAGAAGGTGGAGGAGGGGGTAGCTTGTGCTACCACAGTGGGACTCTTCCTCCCCTCTTCCCCCGTTCTCTGCTTCCTCCCTCTACGGCCGTCTCTATCCCTCTCTCCTTTCCTCCTCTGCTGGCCTCCACCATCTCCTCCTTGTCTCCTCCGCCTGTCTTTCTCCCCAACCTGCTCCCTCTGCTTATTGCTCCTGCCCTCGCCTGCTGCTCCTCCCTTCCCTGCTCCTCCCTCTCCTGCCACCTTCTCTCTCTGCCTTTCTTCCTTTCTGTCCTCTTCCTCATCTTCATCGGAGGGCAGGAAGGAGAACTTAGCTTTCTGCTCTTTCAGTAGCATCTCAATACGAGAGTCTAAGCTGCTGCTGTGGTAGACAAATGGCAGGCTCTCATTGGTGGAATCTGGCTCCGGGGAGGAGGAGTCTCGCTGGGGGGGGTGGGGAGAGGGAAGTGGACGAGGGGAGATGGTGTGGGAGGGAGGTGGAGGAGGGTGAAGTGGAGGAGGAAGCGATGGAGGAGTGGGGTGGAGAAGAGGGAGGAGTGGAGGGATGCTGAGGAGGGGGAGGTGGGGTGGTGGGCCGACGTTTGGGCTTGGTCCACGTCTCCTCTCTGACTGGGCTCTCCTGGCCAAAGTCAAGGGCACTGAGCGTCTCTGCTACAGCCGCCGCTATCACAGAGGCAGGGGGGAGGGGAGGTGGTGGAGGGGGCGGCAGAGGGGTGTGGTGGGATCGGGGGGTCCTTGTCAGACACAGACCCCCTCTCCCCAGAACCAGCACCACTAGGCTGAGCACGATACACTGAGGAGGGCTCTAGGCGGGAGGAGACAGAGGGGTTGTGGGGAGGGGGTTGGTCTTTGGAGGAGGAGTAGGAGGGGTAGGCAGATGGAGGCGGGGACAGACTGTTGGAGGAGGAGCGGTGGGAGTTGGAGTTGAATCTAGGGTCAGAGCTGTTTGAGTAGTCACTGTCTCTGTCCCTCTCCCTGCTGTCTCGGTCGTGGCTGCTCCGTCGCCGGCTGCTGCTACTACTACTACTGCTGCTGCTGTGATTGTGCGAGTGGTGGTTACGGTGTCTGCCGTGTTCTCTGGAGCCCAGGCTGTCCCGTCTGTAGCCTCTCTCCCTCTCTGAGTGATGCGAGTGGTGGGAATACTTGGAGGAAGAGTTGGCCTCCTGGTAAGATGACCTTCTAGAGCCAGTCCCACCGGCACCGTACCGCCCTCCTGAGTCCCTGTCCCGCTCTCTGTCCCTCTCTCTGTCCCGGTCTGCCAGAGGGGGCTGCTCGTACTGGGGTGCAGGAGGTGGGGGAGGCATTGCAGGGTGGTGTGCCATGTGCTGTCCAGCCCCTCCAGCGTTTGGGTATGTGGGGTAGAGCGGGGGCTCGTTAGGACGGAAAGGGCCGGTAGGGGGGTATGTGGGGCGACACCTTTGGTAGGGGTCTTGAGGAGGTGCATGGGGGTCCTCCGAGTACCGGGGAGCTTTGTATGCCCCGACTGAGGAGGAGACAGTAGAGGAGGAGCAGGAGGAGGAGGGAAGCATGTCCTGGGGAGGGTAGCCACTGGTCAACGGGCCCGCACTGTATCCAACTTGTCTAAGAAACAAAAGGAGAAAGAGGGTTCATAGAGGGTTTATATATAACACAAGTTACCACATTGACTATTACTATCCTAATAAAGAGAAATGTGTATACCTTTTTGGAATGACAAACACATTTTTGGATAAATTAAACAACTGAGCTATTATGCAGGGTGTTTGTTCCCCAATACTGACCTGGCAACAGCGTAGCCCGAGTCCTGTGAGACAGAGCGAGGGGTGTAGGGCGTTCCTCCTCCCTGCGAGGAAGCGGAGGAGCCTGGGGTGTAGGGCCCCCCCATGGAGGAGGGGGTCGTGTCTAGACGTTGCTCACTGAAACCTGTGTCCACAGAGCAGGGGGTAGTGCTCCCAGGGGTGAGAGCCGGTACCCCTGCAGCCAAGCCCGCAGCCAGGCCAGCTATCTCAGAGGACAGTCTCCGCCTGATATCTGACGACTGCACAGACAGAGAGGAACAGGAAGATGGGAGAATTAGACAGAGAAAGTAAAAAACATTACACAGTAGAAAATGATGAAAGCCTCTCAAGAATGATGGACCATAAAGGTAAATCCTCCATGAAAATGTCAGTAGGATGGTTGTGATGAGCCCTTGGTGAGTGTACCGTGTCTGGTTGTGTTGGCGCTGGGGGCTGGAACCGCTCTGTCAGGGCCTTGCCTCCTGTGGGCACAGTCTGGGGTGTGTAGGAGCCACTCACTATCAGGTCATAATACTTCTGCCTCTGCTGGCCTGCAGATACACACAAACATACCCATAAGACAAGGATGTAGCTAATATCTTAACAAAATTCTAATGTGACAACAATTGTCTCCATAAAACACCTCTATACCTCAATTGTAATTGCAATAGAAGTTATTTTTATACAAAATAGATGTATATATCAAATCAAACCACAGATATTAAGCCATGAATCCATGTCATACCTTTGATGTCCAGCTGAGCATGAATGATGTTACCCATGACGGAGGTGTTGTGCAGCTGTTTGACCGTGTCCTTCGCCCCCCTGGTGCTGGTGAAGAGCACGCGGGCCAGGCCCAGGTGCTTACGGGTCTTTGGGTGAAACAATATCTCCATTTCCTCCACCTCTCCAAACTTTGCGCACATCTCAGCCAGGAAGGGTTCCTTGATGTTGTCATTGAGGCGAGCAAAGGTCACCTCTTTGAGGGGAATGGGACCCACGTAGAACTCATCCAGCTTTGGGAACAAAATAAGGAAATTAGAGATAGCATGCTACAGTGCAGCTTTTAGAGAGTGAGGCTGGTGTGAGTGTATGATGAGTCAGCAAGTTAGATAGGGTTCTAACTTTGAACTTGGGCACTGGCAGGGCCATCTCTGTGTGCCTGGACCAGATTCTACGAGGTCGAGGGTCCCGCAAATCTCCCACTGGGGGGAACCCCGAGTCCTGGAGAGATGACAAGTAAAAGTCAAAGGCTCATGTTACAATTCAGGACATGTACAACAACCCTATTCCAAAATAAAAACAGTTATGTAAAAACAATACCAACCGGCACACTGAAATGCACCCCATCGTATCGGTATATTTTGTTGTTAACCCTCCGGATGGCTGGGTCTTGGACGAGCTTATAGCTCTTCCATTGCAAACTGAGAGCTCGTTGTGTATCCGGCTCACTGTCTGGATCCATGCTATAACTGGAAGAGTGAAGTGGGAGATGCAACTGAATTAAGTGCTTTGTCACTAACGTTAACACAATGTTGTATCCTCATAACAGGCACAAGTATACACAACTATACAAGTATAGCTATACTCGTATTTGGTTAAATAAACCAAGTTTTAAAAAACCTTCTTTGATAAAACAGCTCACATCAATGTAGCGTCAAACGTCAGTTCTTGTCATGGTAACCTACCTCTGGCATACTGTAAACTCGCTCCAGCCTGGTGCTGCTGTCAAAACAATGACAACGTCACACGCTAGCTAGCTGTGTTTTGATAGGATTCCACTATTTTCAATCCGATAGTTATGATTTAGATAACTATGGTAGCTTATTGTAACGTTCGTTATACACTTCGGATCACCTTGACTAACTAGCTATATCTAAACTAGATTAGCATGTGTAGCTAGCGTTAGCTGCTACCATACTCAGTTTCATTTAGCAAGTTAACTTGTTACCTAGCTAGCTATTCAAATCCCAACTAGCTAGTTAAGTTTCATAAATTTGAAAGTGGTTATTCAAAATATGATTTATGTACAACGATGCAAAGATCGACCTAAATTAGCTTGCTAAACGTCATTCACTCGCCTAACCGAACCTGCCTCTTTCAAACCGATTGCCCGTTTCATCCGAAACTACCAACCCGCTGCTCAAGTGAAGCTAGGCCTAGGACGAACGGGGAAAAACACTGAGTACCAAACTGAAAAGATAACTCCGTTTTTGCCAGTGGGCACAATAGCTCAGTTATAACAATGTCGATACGTTCCCGGTGCTGTGTAGTTACCATACAAAGCGTAATATTTTACGAAATATTTGTTTATGTCCTAAAACAAAATAATGTTAAACGAGCGGCCATCGCGAAACAAACCTGAAAGCCTCGCCTGCACTCCATCAGTCTCTGCGAATACATTTCGTCATTCGAAGTCAGCACTTTCCTCACAATCCATCCAGATCCACGAAAATAAAGGGAACAGTCAACTCAGTCAAAATACAAACGTCACCGACTAAAAATACATTACATTTTTTTCTGTTGGATGTGCCTACTACACACAGGTAGTTATAAGATTAAAAAAACGATTCGTATGTGCCTTCTCTTGTCTATTACTACTTGTTGCGAATCTACGGATCAATGTATCAGATGTGGCCTTAGAGATACCCATTCCACATAGTATAACTTGCAGGACATTGACACCGAAAAATGTATTATTTAATTATCCTCGTACCTTCAGTTTTGAACTTCTTTGCTTAGTTATATTATGCATACGGATTACCAAAGAAGTTTCAAAAGAGCTACTGCACAAGGAAACAATTCAGCGACAACTCTGCCATCGTGTGGCCAAACATGACACCGCAGTGAAAGGAGACACATGATCACATACGTCACACAAGTAACAAGGGTTATGTTCAGAGCTGCGGGAAGTCGGGTTGCAGCATCACCCTCTTAAACAAAAACATTACTCCTGTGTGAGCGGACAATAACAAAATATTCCTTGCAAAATATACATGACACAGTGCATTCAGAAAGTATTCAGAACGATTTACTTTTACCACATTTTGTTTCTCATAATACTCCATAATGACAAATCTAAAGCAGGTTTAGACACTTTTGCAAATTTATTACAAATAAAACACAACATTTACATAAGTAATCAGACCCTTTACTCAGTACTTTGTTTTAGGCCTTTGGCAGCGATTACAGCATTGAGTCTTCTTGGGTATGACACTACAAGTTTGGCATAGATGTTAGGGTTCCAGTCTTGGCTCTGGAGGGCCCACTCAAGGACATTCAGACTTGCCCCAAAGTCACTCCTGCACAGTCTTGGCTGTGTGCTTAGGGTCGTTGTCCTGTTGGAAGGTGAACCTTCGCCCCAGTCTAAGGTCCTGAGGCGCTCTGGAGCAGGTGTCATCAAGGATCTCTGTATTATGCTCCTTTCATCTTTCCCTCGATCCTGACTAGTCTCCCAGTCCCTGCCGCTGAAAAACATACCCACAACAGGATGCTGCCACCACCATGCTTCACCGTAGGGATGGTGCCAGGATTCCTCCAGACGTAACGCTTGGCATTCAGTGCAAAGAGTTCCATCTTGGTTTCATTAGACCAGAGAGTCTTGTTTCATGGTCTGACAGTCTTTAGGTGTCTTTTCGCAAACTCCAAGTGGGCTGTCATGTGCCTTTTACTGAGCAGTGGCTTCCGTCTTACCACTCTACCATAAAGGCCTGATTGGTAGAGTGCTGCAGAGATGGTTGTCCTTTTGGGTTATTCCACAATCTCCACATTGGAGCTTTGTCAGAGGGACCATCGGGGTCTTGGTCACCTCCCTGACCAAGATCCTTCTCATGTGCATTTACCACAAGTGGACTCCAATCAAGTTGTAGAAACATCTCAAGGATGATCAATTGAAACAGGATGCACCTGAGCTAAATTTCGAGTCTCATAGCAAAGGGTCTGAATACTATTGTTAGTACATTTGTCAACATTTCTATAAACCTGTTTTCACTCTGTCATTCAGTGTGTAGATTGATGAGGATTTATTTACTTAATGCATTTTAGAATAAGGCTGTAACGTTACAAAATGTGGAAAAAGTCAAGGGGTCTGAATACTTTCCGAAAGGACTGTATGATGGGGTGCATTTCAGTTTGATGGTTGGTATTGTTTTTACATGACTTTTATGTCGGAGTAGGGTTGTTGTACATGTCCTGTATTGCCACATGAGCCTTTGACTTCAGTCATTTCTCCAGATTCGCGGGACCCTCGACCTCATAGGATCTGGTCCTGGTACACAAAGATGGCTCTGCCATCTCTAATTTCTGTCTCTTGTTCACAAAGCTGGATGAGTTTGACGTGGGCCCCATTCCCCTCAAGGATGTGACCTTCGATTACCTCAATGACAACATCAAGGAACCCTTCCTGGCCAAGATGTAGTATAGTACATTATCAGTTGGCATCATTTGGCATTCAGCTCTCTGCATTGGTAACACATACTGTCCAATGCTGACCATCCTTGTGTCTGGGTGTGATAACTAGCTTTTCTGCTAAAAAATAAACAAGAACAGGCAGGAAGACATAGAAAATAGTGTATGAATTACTGCAGATTTTCTTCATTGACCTTGAAGCATCCCTAATTAAATTGTCCTCAACACGACTTCCTAGGTGGGTTTTTGTTAAACCTTTGTACTAGGTCAGAAAAATGACAATACTTACTCCCCAATAAGAATCAAAATGCTGGCAGAAATGGTGGTTTCCAAAAAAGGCTACTGTACAATATAGGAGACAAGGGAGTTGACATTAAGCCCACCAGGACAGCTTAGTTTGAACTCAGTAGCCTAGACAATCTCTCTGCGGACTCAATCTTTGGGTCAAATTTAGCGCTAGACTTACCGTCCCATTGGTCCATTTACAATCACCTAACCACAAGACACACCTCTACTAAAAAAAGACAGAAATGAGATTGTTCAATAGCTTCCAGTGCATTTTATTGTTTGCTTAGAAATTCACCAGACAGACATAGCTTGTAAGGACTGTCACTTAGATATAAATTAAAATGGGATACTTTGCATCTCGTCTTGTAGCATCCACAGTGTTAACTCAAACAGGTCTCACATGCCTTCATTCCTATTCAAATATGAGCATTTTATTTCCCACCAAGAGGTGCAACCCCCAATCCCTGTCGATTCGATTAATAAGCTCATTGAGCCGACTTGCTTTGAAAAGAGAAATGAAGACCTAGGCAGAAGAAAAAGTCAAAACAGGAAAACTGGCACGGGTCGTCATGGCGACAGACTTGATATGCAAAACTCCTGTCCCTCTCGCTTGTCACTAGCAGCTCACTCACAGCCAAGGAAAACCCCATTCTGATTGGACAAAGTGTTTCCATGAGAACAGAAACAGGGAACCTGCTTGACACACCCATGGAGAAGGGAATGTCTGTGTGAGCCTGTGAGCCAGAACTGGGCGCTGAAGTGAGAGAGATGGATGGAAGCAGTGGAAACCGTCTGAGCTGTGTGATTGAATCCCTGTAGCCGTCTGTCCTCACATGGCTTTGACTTTGATCTGCTTCATCTTCATCTGCTTCTTCTCAATCTTCTTCTGATCACGACGTTGAGCAGCCTCCTGGAAAAGGGGGAAACACCATAGACAGTTAGAGCAAGAGGTACAAAGAAGACCAAGATGAACAGTGTGCTGTGTTCCCATGTGTAATGTTACAGTGTTATTCTGCTGGTGGGCTGTGGTGGAGCTGACCTCCAGGCGGCGCTGTCTCTCAGGATCCTCCTCGCTCATGATCCTCTCCTTCTCAGCCCTCTTCTTCTCCTCCCGTCGGGTCTGAGCAGCCTCCTGGCGCTGATTGTGGGTCTGCTTCAGGAAGTTCTCCTCCACACGGGCACGGTTCTTATCCGCCTTCTGTTTTCCCTGGAGGACAGACACAGGGAGAAAGAGGGGGAGCAAGGAGATGCAGTGATGGATAAAAGGAAGACTGTAGATAAAAAATAAATAAAAAGTCTGTCAATAGGCCAGATTGAGGGTGTACTAGGAGACTAGTGTAATTATCCTGCCATTCTCACCTCTCTGTTGAGGCGGAGCTTCTTGACCTTGTCGATGCTGTAGATGACCATGTTCATCAGGGGTAGCAGAGTGTCCATGTCTTTGGGAGATGTGTTCCCCATGCCAGGCACTACATGCACAAACACAGGAAAACATTTGTTAACATTTCATTCAGTCACAACATATCAAATATGGTGAATCGGCTGCATGCCAAGTGTTGGAAAGCATTTCAAGTGGAGACAATTGGCTCACCATTAAATGTAAACAGCAGCGTCTTCTTGGTCTCAGGCAGTTTTAAGGGCTGTCCATCCCTGAAACACAACAGGGTTGAGAAGGAAGCTTCAGGTAACAGAAACAGCTGTACATCATTTCATAAGAGGCTTTAATACAAGACCAGAGGTAGGGGTGGAGTAAGGACATTGGTGTGATATAGTTAATATGTTGTGGAAAAACTGACTCCCTTGCAGGCACACTTACTCTTGCACAACTTTCGTACCAGAAAATTGGTCAGAGAAATGGATGGACTCGATCTTGTCAGCATGGTTGGTGATATAATGAACCATCTGAAAGACAGTGGAAGGGTGAATGAAAGAAAAACAAGGGGTCTGTCAAATTGTAGCACACTGTACTCTTCAAGTCAAATTCTCCCACTACAAACAATAAGAGACCACTCTGCAATAGCCTAGTGACAAAGTCCCCACTGTAGTGAGTAGGCCACAACGGAGGTCCCCTCCCTTGCTCACCTTGCTGTCCATCACACCATCCGTGACCTCACCCATCTCTGTCAGAATGGCCAGGAGCTCAGGAAGGCCGTACTTTGCCCCTGACTTGGGCTTGTCACTGCAGAACTCACTCTGGGGACAGACACACAAAGACGGGTCAATACATGCACCCACGCAGCCTGAGACTTATAGATGGTTAATAGTGTCTGGAAGGCTGAATGAATGTACAGTGATGTTGGCCCGCCCCTCACCAAGTCCTGCATCTCCTTTTGCATCCGGGCCATGGCCTTTTTGGTGCCCACAGCAAACACAAACGTATCCATGTCCTCATCATTCAAAGTAACTTTAATTTGCTACAAAGAAAAAGAGACAGCAAGTCAGACAACAGAAAAGGTCTACCTTTAGGAAAGTATTTGTAAGCGCTGAGGTGAGTGACAATGTGACTGGTGATGTACATGTATGCAGGCATCATATGTACCCACCACTTGATCACAGACTGGCCTCATCATCCTGGCCAGTACATTCAGCAGGTCCTGCCTCTTCACAAACTGGAACAGACCAGAGAAAACATTGAAACAGCAGCTAGTTCTCACACAAACACTTTATCTCTCTTACTCACACACACTATAAATACCTTAAGCTGGATGAGCATGCCCTCACAACACACTCGACCTGAGCACCACAGGTTGTAGATGTGCTCATTCTCCTGGTTCAGCTTCCCGGTGCTCACTGCATCCTTACTGGTGCCATCGTCACCCACCAAGGCAAAGTTGCTCTCCAGGAGCTCTCGGTGGGAGTTGAACCAGGCTGTGGCCAGACGGCTGTTCTTGTTCTTGCCGATGATGTAGTTCATGATATAGGCCAGCAGGCCCGTCACCATTAGAATTTCCATGTAGTAGCTCTCCCAACTGTTCTGAAGGTGGGCCGGCACCTGGAAAGGGAAGACAGACAGACTCATCACCTTGACAACCACAACATTAAGTATGTTTGATCTTGGCACTCACATTTAAGAGGGATTTTCTTCTTGGTTGTCAGAGTACAGTTTAAGAAATAGGTCTGTAATCAATGGCTTACTGTGTGGATGATCAGAGGGTCTTTAAGGGACTGGCTGGGCTTCTCCATGCCATCAAACTCGTCTGGATCGTACTTGCTGTACATGTCTTGATCCTACAGCAATACAAAAATAAATATCAATTAGTTCTGGCACAAACCAAAAGTACAGTGCATGTGATTGTGTGTCAACTAAGTTGTCCCTGGTCATATGCAAGCTACCAGGCCACAGCAGCCCCTAACCTGTGTATCGGAATCCTCAAAGCCGTCCTCCTGTCCGTCTTCCTCCAGCTCCACTGTGGCCTCATCCTCATCGTCCTCATCAGGCTGAGCAGGGGGGGCCGCACGGGGTGGAGGGGCCGTCTCTGGCTCGGCCGCAGTGTCCTCGCTCACATCCTCAAACTCAGCAAAGTCATTGTCGTCTGCAAAGTCTGCCAGGTCTTCCCCGTCGTCAAAGTCATCGTTGTAGCGTCCCCTGGAGACGGGCAGTGCCAGGAGAAGTAGCAGTGCGGGCAGCAAGAGGTACACACTCCTCATTGTTGAAGCTGTGCCAGCACAGGCCGGAAAATTAGAGGACAGGTGGGAGGGGAAGAGCAGAAGGAAGATAAGGAAGGAAAGGTCAATTCAGGTCAAACCAGGTGGGTTTGGAGGGGACAGAAGGTCAAACCAGCACTAGACAGAATGCCTCAGTCAGTCTCACACAGGCTGGCTGTCACAAAGATGTTTCCAACAAATACCTGCATTACTGTGAGTTGATTTAGTTACATGCCCAGGACAGTAACTTGTTTTTTTTACGACACATATCTATAATTTCATGCCTCTTACATCCACTCCCACTGAAAAGGTCAACATCCAAGAGTGGTAGCTAGGTCTGGACACTGTCAAATGACCTAAATCAAAAAGGTGTCAGTCTGAACGCCATAGAATCTATTCATCAATCGGACTGGACATGGACTGTGGTTATTGGTAATGACCCAGTGACCCTATCATTCACAGGTCATCAATATTCTAAAAATATATGGCTCGCGTTGCTTTCTTTATTGATACATCATTCTAGACACTGTAGTCCGATTATGCTAGTTAACTACCATCTTAACCACAGTTACAAATATCTTGCTTCGCATTCAGGTGAGCTAACTAACGTTAGCTGTCTGCTGCTAGCCAAATCCACTCTCTGACTGCTAGCTAGACTTGGAGTGGCTAGCTGAAATCATAGAACATTTCAGATGGCTAAGATTACAAAGTTCTAGTAAATATGCAACCACAGTTGACAATTTCTGGTTAACTACCTAACGTTAGTCTAGCTAGCGAGATAACTCAGTGATTAGCCAACGTGTCCCATCCCCCCCATTCTAACCGAGCAAGCTAGCTAACGTTACCAACCAAGTTATTGCTACGCTATAGCTAATAAGTGGTTGACAATATAACAATAGCCGGATTTATCAAGTTGAATCAAACTAAAGCAAAACAACACATGTAACGTTTGCTGTATGAATACCTATGGAGGGTTAAAATATGTTCCTATAGAAAACGCTGAGGTCGTCGTTAGCTTAATTGTTCAATACAGTCCCCTTGACAGTAGATTATACCACAGAGTTTCTAAAAACCCAGAGGCGCAACCTCGCGAGACTTCCTGGACCGCTTGCGAAACAGACCAGGCCGGGGTTTGAGAAGTCAAATATTCTTCCTTGTTGATTTTCTCGAAATCTAAAGACACAGCCTAGATTCAAGCCAATGTTGTAAGAAGTTAAATATGTTATTACTCCAACCTTGCGAAAGTGACAAACTGACACTTTTTCATGTTCGTTAAAAACAACGTTATAGCGAAGAAGTGTCTTTGAGTTGACAGTGTGCACATGCGCAGTTCGGCCGAGACGTTACACGTTGACGTTTAGCTAGCCTACCAACGTCGCCATGACACCACCTACAAGTGTGATTAGGGGTTTCTATTGGATCAGTTTATGGTGCTTTCAAGACAACTGGGAACTCGGGGAAAACGAGGTCCAATAATAACACAAATGATCTTCAGGTCAGAAAGTCGGAGCTCTAGAAAGATGCCAGAGTTTCAGAATGAGAATTCCGAGTTGCATGACTGTTCAAAAGTAGTTTCCCAGTTGTATAGAGTTTATCAAATTGACGAATATATATTTTTTTGTGCATTTCACCTCAGGCTAACTCTTTTCCTAACCTGCTGAGTAAATTACCCTAACCTGTTACGAAAAGTTAATTGTGACATAAACTATATCCCTTCCAGGCAAAATCCCTAAACAGAGTCCACCACCCCTGTTACGCTGTTAAAATAGTTTAAAAAAACATCTTTGCATATTTTCAGACTGGTGTGATTGGTATGATGATTTCCACACTTTAATGGGTTGATTGTAGTCTATGAGCTAGCTAGCGTCACACCGCCGACATTTTCTTCGATGGGAGGAGAGTGATCCCCCACCCCTCTTTGTGGTTGCAGCAGCAGCAGTGTTGTTGAAGTCGGAGTCGGGTCAAAGCTAGCAGGGGACTCGATTCGAAAAGCAGGCTCACTTACCCGGTTCATCAAAATCGAGCGAATGGCAAATTCAGACTATTGTCCGTAAGCTAATGTGTGTCTCGAAGCTACATTTAAGCTTTATGGTTGCCTTCGTTGTCCGACAGTAATAGCTATCACGCGGTACAACGCGCAACTAGCTAGCTAATGGCGTTAACTGGGCTGGTGTAGTATCCCATAACTAACGACTGTTTTTGCTAGCTAGCTGTCGTTTGACAGCCTTTGTCCTTTGAACTGTTCAAATCTTAAATTCGGAAAGTCTAACGAGCCGTGGGGTATATTTTGTTCCAAGAAAACAGTTGTTTTGCTTTATATAGGTAAGGATTTGATATACGAGCTCGTTTAATTAGCTATGTCGCTCCACGGTAAGCGAAAAGAGATCTACAAATACGAAGCGCCATGGACGGTGTATGCAATGAACTGGAGCGTTCGTCCCGACAAACGCTTTCGCCTGGCCCTTGGAAGTTTCGTTGAAGAATATAACAATAAGGTGAGTGAGAAGATGAACTGTATATTTTTGTTAACAAAGTCCTTGTGTAGAATCAGAACTAATTAGTTGGGACCACCGTGAATCCCACAATGCTGTGATGTGGGCCACCCAGAACAGATCTTCGTTATAAACAGAACCCAGAACAGATCTTCGCCTCTACGTTATAATAGATCACCCCCAAAGAATGTACATGACCAAAAACTGAATAAAAACAGTATGACGTGTGTTTAAGCTCTGAGTAGTATGTTCCTTATTAAATAGTACAGTCCTGGCCAAAGGTTTTGAGAATGACAAATATTAATTAACACAAAGTTTGCTGCTTCAGTGTCTTTAGATATTTTTGTCAGATGTTACTATGGAATACTGAAGTATAATTACAAGCATTTCATTTCAAGTGTCAAATGATTTTATTGTCAATAACAGGTCAATATTTGCAGTGTTGACCCTTCTAATAATAATAATAATAATAATATATGCCATTTAGCAGACGCTTTTATCCAAAGCGACTTAGTCATGTGTGCATACATTCTACGTATGGGTGGTCCCGGGGATTGAACCCACTACCCTGGCGTTACAAGCACCATGCTCTACCAACTGAGCTACAGAAGGACCACTTCTTTTTCAAGACCTCTGCAATCTGCCCTGGCATGCTGTCAATTAACTTCTGGGCCACATCCTGATTGATGGCAGCATATTCTTGCTTAATCAATGCTTAGAGTTTGTCAGAATTTGTGGGTTTTTGTTTGTCCACCCACCTCTTGAGGATTAACCACACGTTCTCAATGGGATAAAGGTCTGGGGAGTTTCCTGGCCATGGACCCAAAATATCAATGTTTTGTTCCCCGAGCCACTTAGTTATCACTTTTGTCTTATGGCAAGGTGCTCCATCATGCTGGAAAAGGCACTGTTCATCACCAAACTGTTCCTGGATGGTTGGGAGAAGTTGCTCTCGGAGGATGTGTTCATAGCTGTGTTCTTAGGCAAAATGGTGAGTGAGCCCACTCCCTTGGCTGAGAAGCAACCCCACACATGAATGGTCTCAGGATGCTTTACTGTTGGCATGACACATGACGGATGGTAGCGCTCACCTTGTCTTCTCCGGACAAGCTTTTTTCCAGATGTCCCAAAAAATCAGAAAGGGTATTCATCAGAGAAAATGACTTTACCCCAGTACTCAGCAGTCCAACCCCTGTACCTTTTGCAGAATATCAGTCTGTCCCTGGTGTTTTTCCTGGAGAGAAGTGGCGGCTTTGCTGCCCTTCTTGACACCAGGCCATCCTCCAAATGTCTTCGCCTCACTGTGCGTGCAGATGCACTCACACCTGCCTGCTGCCATTCCTGAGCAAGGTCTGTACTGGTGGTGCCCCGATCCCGCAGCTGAATCAACTTTAGGAGACTGTCTTGGCGCTTGCTGGACTTTCTTGGGCGCCCTGAATCCTTCTTAAAAACAATTGAACCGCTCTCCTTGAAGTTCTTGATGATCCAATGGCAGATATAGGTGCATTCTTACTGGCAGCAATATCCTTGCCTGTGAAGCCCTTTTTGTGCAAAGCATTAATGAAGGCATGTGTTTCCTTGCAGGTAAGCATGGTTGACAGAGGAAGAACAATGATTCCAAGCACCACCCTCCTTTTGAAGCTTCCAGTCTGTTATTCAAACTCAGTCAGCATGACAGAGGGATCTCCAGCCTTGTCCTCGTCAACACTCGCACCTGTGTTAACGAGAGGATCACTGACATCATGTCAGCTGGTCCTTTTGTGGCAGGGCTGAATTGCAGTGGAAATGTTTTTTGGGGATTCAGTTCATTTATATGGCAAAGAGGGACTTTGCAATTAATTGCAATTCATCTGATCACTCATCATAACATTCTGGAGTATAAGCAAATTGCCATTATACAAACTGAGGCAGCAGACTTTGCGAAAATTAAATATTTGTGTCATTCTCAAAACTTTTGGCCACGACTGTATATCGAGCTGTTTCTGATTTTAATTATTGTTGTTTCTCTTCAGGTGCAGATTGTGGGTCTGGAGGAGGAGAGTTCAGAGTTCATCTGCAGGAACACCTTTGACCACCCCTACCCCACCACCAAGATCATGTGGATCCCGGACAGCAAGGGTGTTTACCCAGACCTGCTTGCCACTAGCGGGGACTACCTGCGCATCTGGAGGGTATGCATGCACCCACAGCCTCCTTGATACTAAATCATTCGTAAACATAATAGATGTCATGTTATGCGCTCCTTGGCCTGCACCCTCTTCTAACTATTGTGTCCCTCTTGCAGCATCTGAAATTGCACTCTAGCTCAGTTACTTGCCCTGGAGGGACTCTTTTCTACGTAGTTGTATAGCATCTCATGGCTTGTTAACTCTTACCCCTTAGGTCAGTGAAACAGAGACGCGTTTGGAATGCTTGCTGAATAACAACAAGAACTCTGACTTCTGTGCCCCACTCACCTCGTTTGACTGGAATGAAGTGGATCCTAATCTACTGGGTAAGAGATGGTGCATATGCATATAGTAGAGCTGGGACTATAAACCGAAAATGATTGACACAGACCAAATATCATGGACATTTTGCTGATCTCGTTCATTACAGCAAAGGTGTCCTAGTAGAGAAATGTGAAGTTCCAAATGAAATAAGTTTGCTAATATGGGTGATTGTTAATAAAACATTCAAAGTAGTAGATTTAAGAGTAATATAAAAAAATAACTGTGGTGCACATTAATGTTATAAACTTGTCGTTCAAGTTATCCTGATAATTTATTCCATTGATTGTGACATGGATGTTTGTCCATATTGCCCAGCTCTGGCATATAGTCTATTGGTTTGCTGTCAGTGTCTACAGCATGTGTGTCAGAGTAAGTAGCATATAACAGTTTAAATACAATCTCAAATAGCTGCCTGTCACTTTTAAAATCTGGGCATCGTCACATATTTCATCAAATAAATGCTGGGTCTAAATGAATTGTTTACAACTGTTACCATGGACACAGCTCTGATATTCCCAGAGTCGTGCATTACATTTTTTTATTGTCAATGTTGCAAGCCATGGCGCCACCAAAAATAACACAGCATCAAATGAATGGTGCTAAAGCGTGAAATGGGGTGGTGTGATAGGCAGTCTTTGCAGGTCTGATCTGCTATGCATTTGTTATTATAATGTTTATACATGTCAAACTGGTAGTCTTTTCAACATTCTATTGAGCTGTGGCATAATGGAAATAGATGCCTGGGTATAGAATAAGCATGTCTCAAATGAGTGCTGGTTGTGTAGAGTGATTAATGCAAATAAACGTTGACGTTTTACAGTATGTCTTGTTTGGTGAGTGTCAGTGTTTTTAATCTGGGTTCTGATCTGTCCATTACAGGCACCTCCAGCATTGACACCACCTGTACTATCTGGGGGTTGGAGACTGGCCAAGTGCTGGGCAGAGTCAACCTCGTATCCGGCCACGTCAAGACCCAGCTCATTGCTCATGATAAAGAGGTGTGTGAGGGCTGAGGGGGAATATAAGCCTTGCCTTGAAGTTTAGTTTGCTTGTATGAATGATTAAGTAAAGGCTAGTTTCCGTGAGCAGGGGCTAGAACCTGTTCAGGGAGCAGAATCGAAAACCGGAGAATGACATTTTTTTGAGGAACGGAATTGAAAAAGAAACTATTCTCTAGTGTTCCGTAACAGAATCCTTCATTCCACATCTTGAGAACAGATTAATGTTATTTTTTTGTTCAAAAAATATTCTTAATGTCTAATATTTAATGATGTAATTCAGTGAAGTTACGACTCTAAAGGTATTCTAGTAATGGCCTAAACACATCCCAATTCACATGATGTTTAGCGCTTCAAACCAAGCCCCCTCCATGTCCACCCCTCTCTCTCTCCCCACCCATGAAATTGTCTTATCCTGCGCCTGCACTTAAATGGCCAATTAAACATGTAAACAAATAGCTTGCACATACACCGCAAGCTGCTCCATCCAAACTAATTTAGGAAGCAAATTAATGAGCTAAATGTGAATACGGTTTAATTTACAGCCTAAACATTTGCCCAAAAGGAGCAATATGAACCATTATTTTTGGGGGGTTCCAACCAGTTCAGAATTGTATTATGCTGGTCAGATCACTGGAACAAAACAAATAGGGGTTCTGTTCAGAACAGAACAATTTGAAAATTATTTTGGTTCCAACACCTGGTCCTGAGGTCATGAAGTCTGAATCTGTGCCTGTGGGTACATCAGTGTAATAACTCTGTATGTTGGTGGTGTTCTCTGTGGCTGTAGGTGTATGACATCGCGTTCAGCCGCGCAGGCGGTGGTCGGGACATGTTTGCGTCGGTCGGAGCGGACGGCTCAGTACGCATGTTTGACCTGCGGCACCTAGAACACAGCACCATCATCTATGAAGATCCCCAGCACCACCCCCTACTGCGCCTCTGCTGGAACAAACAGGACCCCAACTACTTGGCCACCATGGCTATGGATGGCATGGAGGTCAGTCTATTTCTGTGTTATTCCTCTTTCAGTTTGGTATTGTCCATTCTCTCTTTGTTGCTCCCTCTCCTTATCCCTATCTAATGTATTATATCTCTCCTGTGCTGTGTGTCTCAGGTTGTGATTCTGGATGTGCGTGTTCCCTGCACGCCGGTGGCCCGCCTCAACAACCACCGGGCCTGTGTCAACGGCATCGCCTGGGCTCCCCACTCCTCCTGTCACATCTGCACTGCAGGTAAGGCACAAACAGCTTCTTCACCAGTTCACCTTTCCTCAGACCCCATTCTAAGTCTTCTCACCTTCTCCCTTCAGCGTACTAATAATGTCTTTCCTCAGCCGACGACCACCAGGCGCTGATATGGGACATCCAGCAGATGCCCAGGGCCATCGAGGACCCTATTCTGGCCTACACAGCCGAGGGGGAGATCAACAACGTCCAGTGGGCCTCCACCCAGCCTGACTGGATCGCCATCGGCTACAACAACTGCCTAGAGATCCTGCGGGTCTAAAGCCAACCTTCACTTCAGGTGTGGATGTGAAGGGGTGGAGGATGAGGACAATGTGTGGATTCAGAACTTGGACATGTTTTTTTGAGTGGAAGTAAATCTTGCAGGACTGCCTCAAACCACTACTCTGTCCTGGCTGATTGATGTACGTATGGGAGGCGGTGAGAACTTTGTCCCACTCCGCAATGTCCTGGTTTACTCTGTTTTTGATAGAACTAATCCCTGTGTCAAAAGGAGTATGTTGTTGTCTTTATTTATTGTTTTGGTAATCATCAGTGTCTGTACAGCGCCAAAATGCATCAGTGGGTTCAACAATTCTAGATGGTCAATTCATTATGGAATGAAACAGTGCAGTTCCAACTGAAGACTGCCTCGAGTGTGTTTAACCTGTTTTAGCCAGCAATATGACATAACAACATATTTAGGATCAGGAAACTCACTGTCAGAAAATGTCATTTAGGGTCATCTGGGTGTCTTTCTGAACTGGTTTGAATCCAGTTGTAGACTTCTGAATTTGAAACCATAAGGCTAATTTTAAGGCCTCAATTATTTTAAGTCTTTTTTTACATGGTTTGCTGGTACCAGATCACTTCCATTATTATACTGTGATAATCGGACATATCGTGAAGTGACTGAAGTGTTATGGTTCAATACCACAGGAAGTTGGTGGCCCTTTACTTGGGGAGAACAGGCTCGTTCTAACGACTGGAGTGGTATCAAATACATATAACACAAGGTTTCCATGTGTTTGATGCCATTCCATTTGCTTCGTTCCAGCCATTATTGTGAGCTGTCCTCCCCTCAGCAGCCTCCTGTGTTCAACACACAGTTGCATGTCTCAGTTTGGATACTTTGCCATCAGCCCCTTTGGAATAGACCAGAACCTACCAAAAACAAGCTTCATAATGTTTTCTTCATTTTGAGTAGAGTTGCTTGGAACAACTGCAGTTCCTATTCAAGACTGTGTGAAACAAATACGTTTACTTAGCCTAGTACTGAAGGAGAGGGAAACCTTTTTCTCATCTCGCTCTCCCTATCTTTTTATTGTTCTTTGTACTCGAAGGTCAACCCCCCTTTTTGCATGTTTGTACAAGGGGAAATGTACATTCTTATAAATATATGAACCAAGATATTGATAAGGCAAATCTACATGTAGTAGCTTTTTTTCATAAAAGTTTGTATTACCAAATTTGCTCTAACTAATAAATATTCCTTCATGTGTTTATGTAATTGTCAGTGTTATTTGCATCACTGAATACACACTGATAGGTCAGGATGTCAGGGTTTAATTAGGTGGGCATAACGTCACTTCAATGTGCAGATGGCAATGTATTGCAGTGAGCAGGAATAGTTCTGTCAGCTCCTAACATCACATTTCTAATAATAATAATATATGCCATTTAGCAGACGCTTTTATCCAAAGCGACTTACAGTCATGTGTGCATACATTCTACGTATGGGTGGTCCCGGGGATCAAACCCACTACCCTGGCGTTACAAGCGCCATGCTCTACCAACTGAGCTACAGAAGGCAGTGTTCTTAAAGGTCCAATACAGCTATCTTGATCTCAACATTAAATCATTTCTGGGTAACAGTTAAGTACCTTAGTGATTATTTTCAGTTAAAATGGTCAAAAAGAGACATTTCTGTTATGTAGGGGAAAACTGAAAACTGTCCGGTTGGCATTTATTGTCATGAATGTTGCACTTGAGGCAGTTCTACAGAGTTGTCACTAGCTGCTGACAGCCACTTAGTCATGTCTCATTTTAAACCTAATCTTAACCACACTGCTAACCCTAATGCCTAACCTTAAACTAAGACCAAAAAGCTAATTTAGTTTAAAATTATTTTTTTTACAATATAACCAATTTTGACTTTGCAACTGGTCCATTTAGCAGAAATAGCTCAGTTCTGCCTCCAGGGCAAGATTCATAACAATAAATGTCAACCTGCTGAAAACTAGCCATTATTGGCAGAGAAGTTGGGAACTCTCTTATTGGACAATTAACTAATTTACTCCCTGGTGATGTCACCAGGCAGGCCAAAACTCCATCCCACCAACATTTCTCACTCATAATTTTCACAATTTTAGTATTTGTGTATTCAGCTATTTCAGCTACACCCGTTACTGACAGGAGTATAAGATCTAGCAGACAACCATGCGATCTCCATAGACAAACATTGGCAGTAAAATGGCCTTACTAAAGAGCTCAGTTAGTCAGATTTCTGCCCTGCTAGAGCTACCCCGGTCAATTGTAATGCTGTTATTGTGAAGTGGAAACGTCTAGTAGCAACAACGGCTCCCCAAGCTCAAAGAACGAAACCGCAGAGTGGTGAAAATCATCTGTCCTCTGTTGCAACACTCCCTACCGAGTTCCAACCTGCCTCGGGAAGCAACGTCAGCACAATAACTGTTCGTCGGGAGCTTCATGAAATAGGTATCTGTGGCCCGAGCAGCCGCACACAAGCCTAAGATCATCATGCTCAATGCCAAGCGCCGGCAAGAGTGATGTAAAGCTCGCTGCCATTGGACTCTGAAGCAGTAGAAACGCGTCAGTCCGATGGACAAATCTGGGTTTGGTGGATGCCAGGAGAACGCTACCTGCCCTAATGCATAGTGCCAACTGTAAAGTTTGGTGGAGGAGGAATAATGGTCTGGGGCTGTTTTTCATGGTTCGGGCTAAGCCCCTTAGTTCCAGTAAAGGGAAATCTGAACTCTACAGCATACAATGACATTCAAGAAGATTATGTGTTTACAACATTGTGGCAACAGTTTGGGGAAGGTCCTTTCCTGTTTGAGCATGACAATGCCAACATGCATAAAGCGAGGTCCATACAGAAATGGTTTGTCGAGATCATGTGGAAGAAGAATTTGACTAGCCTACACAGAGCCCTGACCTCAACCCCATCAAACATCTTTGGGATGAACTGGGCCTTTAACATTTAAGTCATTTAGCAGACGCTCTTACTGAATGAATCCCTTGTTTTAAAATATGGTTTATAAATTGATGTCTTTGAATTCCACAAAAGTAAGCCCAACTGAAGAATAGTAAATGGTGAAAACCACAAGTCCAAGCCCTCAACCAAAAATAAACAACTTGTCAGTAGTTGAAGTTTCTGTATTATTTATGATAAATAATCTTTAATCTAAAAAAGATTCATAAGAATTATGATTTTGTGCTTCAAGAAACCTTTACAGAACAATAAAGGCTTAAAAAACAGAGTTACATTCTCCTGAAACTTTCAAAAACATTTGACACTGGGATTTTGGGAAAATGACACCAGTGACATCACTTGATTGGCAAATTCCATCCACATCACTTCTTCCCAGGTGGGCATCAAACATCCACTAACTTTGGCACCTTGAGTCATTACACACATTTGGGCCAGGATTCAATCTGATTGCAGATTTGGACAATGCACCACTTGAACGTAATCTCCGATTGAGCCGATATATACAGCGTTTACTTTTCATGTGGTCTCTTCAAAAGCGGGAACATTGTCTTGTAGAATCAGATTGAATCCCGGCCTTCCAAAAGGGTGATGTTAAACATGTGACCATGTCACTTACTCAAACATAGTCAACAAACACTGCGCGTGCGCGCACACACACACACACACACACACACACACACACACACACACACACACACACACACACACACACACACACACACACACACACACACACACACACACACACACACACACACACACACCTGAAAAAGAGATGATGCATCCTTGGTGTAACAACAGTCCTGTGAAACAGAACAGATATATAGACGTACACAAACATGATGACCCAAGCAAAGCAGTAATGGCTGTATAAATGAAAGGTGTTTATAATGCTTCACAAGTGCGACATAACTACAGCATAAAAGAGATGAGAAAACTGTCTGCTTTTTTCCCATGTCAATTATCTGTTCTCATGACCCCTGACAATGTTGACTCAATGAGACATGTCACTTCATGTTAACAAATATTGCTTTCCATTAAGTCATATGATTGGTAGAACATGAGAGTAGAATTAGTGTATTCAAAATGGCCACTTTTACAATAGTCATTCCTACCATACAGACATAAACAGTATTTAGATGGCATTTATACCATCTCTTTATATCATCTGTTGATAATATGTTACACCAACATAGCAATAGTGTGAAAGGAATACGTGTGCATCATAACTATTAGATTTCCAGATTGACGGTAAGATCCTCATGATACTATAAAAATACATTTCAGTTCAACTTATAAACAGCACTGAGCCTGAATGTGCAGTTCCTCTACAGTGTAAACATACAGTACACACAGTTATATGTATTTTTGGCCAAATTCTTATCTCCCAACAAAAAGGACCATCACTTAACAAAAAGAAAAGGAGAGAGGAATGACAATACTACAGCTTTGAGATCCAGGGAAAAGGAGGCTTGGGGTTATTGTTAGTGTCCATGTGACGTGTGTGTACGTGTGCTTCTAGTCAGCCCAGTTTCATATCAGTTCTCCATAGACAGTGCCAGGCCCCCAGGCTTTGTGGGGTCTGGGTTGCAGAAATCCTAAACCCCCTCTCAATAATGCCCTAGACCCTGATAGAGAGGAGAGGTTGTTTGTCACACAGGACCAGAGGTGCCTCAGCCCCGGGCACTGTGAGTCAGTGAGAGGGGGCCCTCCATAGAACCTCCTCTCAGCTACGTGGAAGGCAACCCACGTGGATCAGCAGCATGTTACAGGTTAGGGGGTTGGGTGGGGATTGGAGAGGAGGAATGAGAGGAGGGGACAATTAGAGAAGTGTCCTCCTGTGGTGGTGCAGGGGGTGCTAGGAGTGAGGGATGATCAGGTTAAAGGTTAAAGGTCAGAGGGTTTTAGCTGCCTGGCAGGATGGGGTCAGAAACGTGCCTCTGAATCTCCTGCCCCTCTGTGGAGGTCTCCAGGTTGTCAGGGAGGGAGGGGAAACGCAGGCTGCCACACAGCAGTCCAGAGGGCCCCAGGGTTTGGCAGGAGACATGGGGGGGGCTGAGGCCCATGGAGGACCCTGGAAGGGGCTCTGTCTCAGGGGACATGGACATGGTGTCATCAGAGGCCACCGTGAGGTGGATTCCACTGAACAGGGAGTCCTTGGACTTGTGCTTGTCTGAGTCCGGGCTCTGCAAAGAAAGAAACAGGGGTAGAGAGGTGAAGCACAAAAGCGATTCAGTAACTCAGTATACTGTACAAGCTCTAATACCAATACCTCACTCTCACTCATTTTATCAGCCCACTGTTTCACAATATCATATAGCTCTTCGAGGACAGAGCATTGTAGCAAGCAAAAACTGATATATATTGTACACCATACCACTACCCACCTGCATTGGCAAAAGAATGCTGTCAATCTTGATTGGGGGCATGGAGGGGACAGTGTGGATGATGGGGGCTGCTGTGCTGTACAGGGTGGTGGGGTGAGCAGGGTGAGAGCTGGGCAACACAGTGCTGTAGGCCGGGGGCACTGGGGTTATCTGCCTTTGGAGCAGCTGCAGGATCACGTGGATGTCTGCAGTCATCCGAGTCTCCAGTCTGGGCAGGGCCAAGGATGGAGGCAGGGTGGGAGAGGAAAGACCATAGATGAATAAAGTCAATCATTTCTTGGTCTTCCTCCATTATTTATTTTGGCTTCTTCTCCAATGATTATCTTCCTTTACCTGTCTGTAAATCCTCTCCTCTCCTCTCCTCTCCTCTCCTCTCCTCTCCTCTCCTCTCCTCTCCTCTCCTCTCCTCTCCTCTCCTCTCCTCTCCTCTCCTCTCCTCTCCTCTCCTCTCCTCTCCTCTCCTCTCCTCTCCTCTCCTCTCCTCTCCTCTCCTCTCCTCTCCTCTCCTCTCCTCTCCTCTCCTCTCCTCTCCTCTCCTCTCCTCACAGTTCCTTTCTAAAGATCCCCTTAGCTGTGCCCTTGTCACTTTTCCTCTCCTTTCCTGTCATCCCTTTCCCCTCCCCTCCTCTCCTTGCCTGTCATCCCTTTTCCCCTCCTCTCCTTTCCTGTTATCCCTTTTCCCCTCCTCTTCTCTCCTCTCCTCACTTTTCCTCTCTTCTCTCATCTCCTCTATACCTGTGGAGCTGGGACTGTAGCAGCTCCACTCTGGACTCCAGTTCACTGGGCCTGTCCTCTGCACAGGGAGGAGAGTGGTAGGTGCCCCTGACTGAGGAGCAGCGCCACTGGGGATCTGACAACTGACTGGTCCTCCGGTCAGGCCAATACCCATATACCCCTGGGCCTGGCATGTTGATGGGGGCTGCAGCTGGGATGTAGAGAAAGAGCAGAGATTCCTGTGGGAATGCTTTGATGCAGGTTATAACATAGTACAGTCCACTGATCTTAGTTAATTCATGCGTAATACTGAGATATCTCAGTCTCTCTTTACCTGTGTATTGGTGACTTCCTCGGTCCAGGGGCGGCCCCATGCCTGCTGAGGGTCCACTGGGAGGCAGCAGGCTGACCACAGCAGGGGGGTAGTCATCGGTGTCGGCCACAGAGGGGTACAGCTCTGCTTTGCTATGTCCCAGGGGCTTCATCTCATCGTCACTGGACTGGGAGCAGGCGCTGGCGCTGCTACACATGCCCTCCCAGTGGGAGCTTGTGTCCGGGCCGCTGTGGTTCCCCAAAGGACACGACTGGTCTGGAAATGAGTCCTCACGGTCCATGCCATCTACACACAACCAGGACAGGTACAATGTTCACCACAGCTTTAGACATATCATTGATAGTAACACTACTTTAACTTTTAACAATGTATAAGTAACCCATGAGGACATAATGAGCAGAACCACACACACTCACCAGGCCGGTTTCTCGTGCGTCGTGGACGCGGCCGTCGGTATCCACATTCAGAATCCTCACTGGGAGGTGCCTGGTTCATTCTATCTACCTAATACACATCAGCTTCAGTAACTCAACAAAAAACAACTCACACTTTACAACACATTACACACACATCATCAATCATCAGATTTATACACACTAAATATTCAAGAAGTAATGCTTTTGCATTAGTCTGCCTGACTAAAACTCA